>NC_137793.1:14914171-15115008 GCF_963383645.1 Muscardinus avellanarius
TTACCATTCATTTTAGTTAGCTTATTGTGAGACACCACAAAAATCCAATGAACTCTGTCCAAATTAATAAACAACTCATGACGTTTTAATAGACAACTCATGACGTTTTAATAGACAACTCATAACGTTTATGATCAAAGGTATTATAAAAATACCTATTTAGGTACAATAATCATTTTTTTCTGTTTTTCATAGGCAACCAATAGAAAATCAGGTAAATAGTTATTAGGAGTTTAAAAGATTAATGAATGGCATAATGTAGATTTAAAATATATAATCCTATTTCAAAGTTCAGGTATTTAACTTCTATAATTTCCAGAATTTTAGAAATCAGCCCAGAACTACATATTATATCATTTTAGCTTAAAAACTTAAAAATATATTCACCAATGTGATTATGTCTTCCAGATAATCTACTTGACAAATAAAATATTATTTCAGTTTTTTCTCTTCTTGTGGCAGTATGACTAAGTGGCTAACGGAAGGGACACTATTCGTTCTGTATTTAAAGTTGCTTAGCCTCTCAATTTGTCCTTGGATTCTTAAAATAATTTACCTAGCCACTCATTCAATAAAAACATACCTTTCATTTATTGTTCTAAGTTTTCTAAATGAAATAAAGAGGAAAATAAATTATTTTTTCCTGAAGTTTTTTTTTCTTATATCAACCTTGTCTCTTCCTCCCAAATATTTATTACTAACATTTGACAAATTTTCTCAAGGATAGTCTCTAATAATCCTTTCTTTATCCCTCAAAACTGAAAAATGGCCTTGTCATGTGTTTCCATAATACTCAGTTCTTTTAATATATTGTCATTCTCTTTAATTTTACCCATGTGCCTCTATCATTACTCTATTTGGTTATTTTTAATATTTCCATCCTAATATAGAATACACACACACACACACACACACACACACACACACACACATACACACACACCAGTGTTCTCTAAGTAATCACTGTCTTCTACAAACATTATATCTTCACAAATACTTACTAATTAAATTAATATCAGCTTACCTGGGTTGGTTTTCCTACATTTCTTATTTTTGAATAATTCAAGTAAATTTCAGGATTAAAAATGAACTACTGCAGAAAGGCACAGAGTTTAAGCAGAGAATGAAGAAGTTATTACCTGAGTCTTGGTGGCCCATGGTGATCCCAAGAGAGTGATTCTGTGTACCACATTCCACATGCAAAAATCTGTAAAACATGTACAGGCAAATAAGGTCAGTGCTTCCTGAAGACTTGATTTCTTGGTACCCTAACAAAATTATAAATATATTTTCCTGTTTCTCTTTACCCAGAAAAGCATCATGAAATACCCCATTTTGAAATACAGGGGAGAACAGAATGTTTCTCCATTTCAAGTTAATCAGTGTTTCACTGTGAACTGAATGAATAACTAGGTAAATATTCTACACCAAGGGCTAAGTGACTGAAAAACAGAATCTTATTCACTGTCATGACCGTCAAACTATCTCAATTTTACACTCTGGCCCTCTTTCTATTATGAAAAGACAAAGGCACAAACTTGGAAAAATTATCAAGAGAAATAAAGATCAAAATGAAACTAGTTTTCATAGCGAGTCATAAGAACACATAACTAAACGTAGAGATTGGAAATTCATATTAAAATAGAGAGAGAATGACATCTACTGGTTGAGAGAATGTGGCCTTGTTGACAACTGGTAATGTTTATTCCCTGTAAAATCTAAATGCTTTCCTTTTCTCTTACAAATATAATTCAATTAATGACAATGGAAGTTATCTAAACACCCTGTGAGAAAAACTGTCCTATTATCTGTGCAGTCTTGATAATAATGAAAGTTTGTCCTTAATTTTCTAGCATTACTGTTAGAAGTATTTTACTTAAAAATGCCCTTTAATGACTTTGACTTTAATTTTGTACATATATAATCAATACTTCATGATAGTCTTTTGTACAAAAAGTCATCATTTTTATATTTACAAGTAATTTTTTGTTTAAAATTGCTTTTTCTAGTAATCATAGAAGCTTCCTATTCTATGAATTATTTGTATTCTTAAAAATAAGCATCAGCAAAAAACACTATGACCTTGGGTCTGGCAATAAATTTTAGAGACATCACCAACCATGAAAACCCTTTAAAAATGGTAAGTTAGACTTAAAAACTATTCTGTGAACAACACTGTTGGGAGAATACAAAGCCAAGCTGAATACTGTGATTTGTTTTCTTTTTCCCTGAGCTACTGTGTATTGAACACAGGGCACTCTACAACTTAGATATTTCTAAGCCCTTATTATTCTTTCATTTTGAAAGAGTGTTTTAAAATAAAGGACATGTGCCAAAAATATATCTAGAATTCTTAAAAGTAAATAGCAATAAAACCTCTAATTTTTAAAATAGCCCAAATTTCTGAACAATCCTTCATCGAAGAACATTTAGATATGTAGTAAATAAGCAATCTAAAAATAATTTCATTTTTCATTAGAGAAATGCAAAGTAAAACAGTGAGATAACACCACACACCAATTATAGTACTAAAATTCCAAACAATGACAATAGCAATAAGCATGGTACCACAGAAACTCTTATTTGTTGCCGGTAGGAATTCACAAAGTTCAGACACATAAAATATATTTTGGAAAATTAAGAGTTGATTATAAAGTTAAACAAAGTCTTGCCATAAAACCCAGCAATCATGCTTTTAAGTATTTCCCCAATTGGATGGAACTTTATGTTCACACAAAACTTTCACACAAATGTTTCTAGCAGCTTTGCTCATAAGCATCAAAACCTAGAAGCAAACAACATGTCCAGTGAGTGAAAGGATAGCAAACGGATCTCTCTATACAGTGAAATGCTATTGAGCACTAATAAAAAGTGAGCTGTCAAAAAATATTACATGGGTAAATTTTTACATAAATTGCTAAGTGAAAGAAGCCACTCTTAGCCAGGCATTGGTGGGGCACGCTCGTAATCCCCGCACTTGGGAGGCAGAGACAGGAGGATCCTGCAACCTCGCTGGCTTAACCTGTTTCCAAATAAAAATATGTATAAAATAGGTCTGGGAATGTAGCCTGGAGGTAGAAGGGTTTTGAGGAACCCCAGTATCACCAAAAAAGAAAAAAAGGAGCCACTCCCACTCTGAAAAAGCTATACATTACAATTTCACTTGTGTAGAATTCTGAAAAAGGCAAAACCATAGAGATGGAAAAAATCAGTAGATGGTAGGGTTTTGGATAAGAGAAACATTGGAAATTTTTTAGGGCAATGGAACTATATCCTGATATAGTGTTAGAAACACGATACTACACATTTGTCAATGCTTACAGAATCTTACAGTTCAAAGACTAAACCTTTGTGTATGTGTGATACTGGGGATTGAACTAAAGAGCATTCTACCTCTGTGCTACACCCCCAGATCTATTTTATTTTTATTTTGAAACAGGGTCTCACTAATTTGCTGAAGTTGGTCTTGAACCTGTAATCCTCCTGTCAGTCTCCCAAGTACTGGAATTACAGGTAGGTACCACCATGCTTGGCTAAGACTAAACCTCAATATAAACAGTTTTGAAAATAAATTAAGAGATTAAGAAGCCGGTGATGGAATGTTGACAATGGCAAATGTATCTAACTGTAAAACAAATGCATGTCAAATTCTCACTGAATGGGGCAGGAATAGTGCTGCTCTAAGGAACTTTGTAAACACTAGAAACCATCCAAATAGAGGCAAAGGAATTGTACATGGACACTGCATTATAGATGATAAGTTGTTACCCACAGGTATAGGTTAACATTTATAAAAAATGGAATGAATAAGAAAACAGTAGCTGGTAGGACTAAGATTGCCAACTGTTGAAGGCAAAACTTACAGAAAAGCAAAGGCTAAATACTAAAACAATCCGTGTGGAAACTGGATTGAAGTCAGAGACATTAGAATGAATTTGTTTATTCTAATGTGGATATGGATGTGTGTGTTTACACAGTCACACACATACACACACTTAGATGTTTGTCTACACAAACTGATATGTATGCTTCATTCTCTGTCTCCATCTACAGAAAGGACTCAGAAGCGATAGCACCTCCCATAGAGAAGAGATGGTCTTAAACTTTATTTGTTTCAGTAACTGGGGATGGAACCCAGGGGCATTCTACCTACAAGTTACACCCCCAGCGCTACTTTTTATTCTTTTTTTTTTGAAACAGGGTCTCACTGAGTTGCAAAGGGCCTCACTAAGTGGCTGAGGCTGTTCTCTGCAAACCATGGTCCCCCTTCCTCAGCCTCCCAAGGACTGGAATTACAGGCCTTTCCCGCTGCTCCCAGTCCTCCTGTCTACTTTTAGTCCCACATCACCTAGTACTCACCATCTCACTGCACTCTTGCCAAGTCACATGTATAGAAGGCTCCCTGTCTTCCCCTGGCTTTCTAAGACAGACGTTTATCTCTTATGTTCAGCTCCAATGGGATCGTTGAGGTGATATATATTATTCTATCCAAAAGTAAAATACTTGTGATATTGAACTTGAGAATTCAGCTGGGTTGTGGTGGTACATGCCTATAATCCCAGTACCTAAAAGGCTGAGACAAGAGAATCACAGGTTGAAAACTAGCCTTGGCAATGTAGCCAGATGATTAGCAACTTAAAAGACACTGTTTCAAAATAAAACATTGAAAGAATCTGGGGTGTAGCTCAAATGTAGAATGTGCCTGGGTTCAATTCCCAGTACCCCCAAACAACTTAAGAATTTTAAGAATTCAGCAATCTACAAAATGTTATTGTATGCCCATTATGTTCTAGGAAACTTAGTGTTCTCTCTCTCTCTCTCTCTCTCTCTCTCTCTCTCTCTCTCTCTCTCTCTCTCCTCTCTCCTCTCTCCTCTCTCCTCTCTCCTCTCTCCTCTTTCTCTCATGTATACATACACACATACACACACACACACACACACACACACACACACACACACACTTGTTATGGTAGAAACTACAGTTTATAATATCCAGAGAATAAAGAATCAAAGCAAGCAAATTACAATAAAACCTAAAACATTAAAACTATAAAAGTACCAAAAACTGAATACTCTAGTTTGGATCTGGACTGTTCTCAAAGGCCCATGTATTCACGCTTTCCAGGCATAGCAGCAGTCTGTGATATGATGAGTAGGTGGTGGAACCTGTAGCCGGTGAGGCCTAATTGCAGGAAGCAAGGTCACAGGAACCATGACTTTGAAAGGCATAGGGGACCCTTGGCCTCTTCATCTCTGTCTCTGCTTCCCAGCTCCCTGAAGTGAGAGTTCTGTTCTATCACACAATTCCATCCATTCCCTGCTGCCTTACCACAGGCCCGACAGGAGCAGGCCAAGCAATCATTGACTGAAACCTCTAAAACAATGTCAAAATAAGCCTTTTCTCCTCCAGGTTGAATTCCTCAGGTTGTTTTTGTCACAGTGAAAAACATTAGCACAACATATAAGTCATGGAGGTAACATGGAGGAGGCTCTGTGGAAATTACATTTGTGTCTGAAACTGAAAGAGCTAAAGAGTTAACATGCATTCTATCACTGACAAGTAAGTTCAGGGCAGAGCTTGCCAGAAATAAGGACTTTCATGTGCAAAAGAACTGGGGCTGGAGCAGAGTGAGGGAGGCCAGGGTGGTGTCAGACAGGACTGCCATGCAGAGATGCAGGGGAGGTACCAGTGTGCAGATGTGATAAGGCACTCAGCCAAAGGGTTTCAACTGGACCTGGTATGATTTATAGTGAATTCCATGATTCTGGCTAATTTGCATAAGGAGAGCTATGGTAGGTCAGAGCTGGAAGAGAAAACTAGTTAGAGCTGGAAGAGAAAACTAGAAAACATGTGAGTAGCCTGTCATGGTTACTACTCAGGCTTGGACCAGGATGGGACTCCTAAAAAGTATTCCTTAGCTTTCATAATCCTTCAACTAGAGAGGTACCATGTGTTACTTTTTAGAAAACTTGTAATGTCCATATTTTACCCTGTCAACCTTCTGTGAAGATCAGTTTCAATTCAGTTCAGCACATACTGAAGATATTTTACACTTACAGCAGGAACTGGTAGATACAGAGAAATAGAGAAAAAGACCCCTGTCCAGGAGACCTCCCAACCTAACAGAAAGAAAGGACATGGACATTAATAAAATCTGAGAATTGATATCTACTTCATGAAACAAATTTCCATGACTCTTACAAACAACTCATTCACATTTCAGAGGATATATTCTAAGCTTTGATAATAACATCCTAATATTCATAATACTTAATATCCTTTTTTTAAACCTTATCCACCTTTTACTTCCCCATAGAAAAACTTATTTTTCTCCTTCAATTCAGTCTTCAATGAGAGTCTTCTATCTATAAGGAGAGCTGAGACTTCACATGACATTTAGATGTAATCTTGGTGATTACAGCTGAAGACTGCAATCTTAGAAAGGCAAACGGTTTACATATGTATATGTGTACACACCCCCACATTATATATATATATATATATATATATATATATATTGTATATGTTAATATGTAAAGGTTTTAAGCTATATCATTTATTATCTTATCTGGGAGAAAGATATAAGAAACTAATCTGAGCAGATATTTTGTTTAAACTATTTCAGAGCAATTTCTTTTCAAGGGAAAGAAAATTACTTTCTATGCTGATAATATATTATAATAAACTTACTCATTAAATTCCAGCCATTCCAGCATCTGCTCCCTTCTCATAAATAACAGTAATGGGCAGAAACTCAGATCAATAGTACCATACTTATCCAGATAAATTTAAGTCAAGCATGACTGTTTCTTAACTAATTTCTACTTCCTGAATTTACTCTACATGCTTCAGAAATTAATATTACATTCTTTACTAATGATTTTTTAAAAAGTCAATTGAGGGGAAAAGGCTATTTTTAAGTCATACTAGAATAAAGACATATAAAACTAATTTACCCTAGTTAGAAACAAGTGATTCCCTTCTCTTAATCATATCTGGAAGGTTAGATGGATAAAAGATTATCTAAATTTTTAAGCATAGTATATTTATTTAAAATAAAAATTACCCTTAATAAAATATGTAAAAAAGAGTGATTTATGAAATAAAGATTAATTAGATGATAACTAATCACACTATGGCAGATTTGGAATTCAAACTTTCAAGGTAAAAGAAATAAATTTAAGATGCGTCTAATAGAATAAACAATAAATGTAAATTTCTATAGTAATGAAAGTATAAAAGACATTCACCTACCATTATTTTAACAGACTAGTTTCCCTGAAAGGCTTGTTTCTAGCCTACGGTTCAACTACTGAAGACATTAAAGGCGATTTATAAAGGGGAGTGGGAGCAGGAGAGGAAAAGAGAGAGCTGACATCTGTGAGCAGTAAATAATACAAGAGCAGACTGGGGTGGTAGATAAAGGGACCAAACTGTAAGCTGCACAGTAGAGAAAGAGTAACCCAAAAGGTCCTGTGAAGACACCTGTGGGGGTCCCAGCATGACTTTAAATCCTCCTGGAAAATAACTCCTAACTCCCAGAACAATTGTGAAAAGGGAAGAAAGGGAGTCTCTAGTTGAGTATGGCCACTCATTTCTTTAGACCCAATACTTAGAGGTTGAGATAGGAGGATCTCAGGCTCAAGGATAGTCTTAGTGACTTAGCAAGACCTTGTTTCAAAATAAAATTTAAAAAAAAATAAGCCTGAGGTATGACTTCAAGGTAGAACATGCTTGAATTTAATTCCTTGAAACACACAAAAAAGAAGAATCTCTAATTCATACATATGAATTCTAATTCAGCATATGAGATCACAAAAAGTAATGCATAAAGGAAAAGAATCTTGTAGTGAAATGGACACCAAAATCAAACCAAACATTGAATATATGTTTCCAGATATTTAAGATTTTAGAATTGTCAAAAGAGACTATATAATACCTTTGACCAGAATTTATTTATAAGTGGAACATATTGAAAATGGTGTACATCTAGATTGTGATTCGTGCCCTCTCTCCCCATTTCCCTTCCCCCCTCCCAATAAAGAGTGTCCAGGTTAACCATGTTATATTTATACTATTACACATATTCATATGTAGCTCCTCCATTGAGCAACCTCAGCTTTCTTCCTCTCCTATCCTTCCATTCTAGCTTTGCTGAGATTTCCCCTCCATCATCTGGAGTCTCTCTAGTATTACCACTACTCCCTACCTTGGGCATATTAGAGAAAACATATGTTCCTTCTCTTTCTGTGCTTGACTAATCTCACTGCATCTTGATCTGCTAAAAACACTTGATGAAGGAAATAGTTAACATAACTCTCTGTTGATATATTAAGTTATCAATACCAATCTCAATAACATGTTAGGGAGTAGGGAGGAAGCAGAAGCGGGGTGGGATCCAGAGAGAATTACAGCAAGTGTTGTGGGCATGCGTGTTCCTATCATTCTGAACCACGTTATAATGTATAAACACAATTCACCAATAAAAAATTTAAAAAAATAAATGAGCTCAAGGGGACCAGATTCCTAGTTCTGCCACATGATACTAATGGAATAGGAAGAATGGGTGTGGAGAACTCGAGTATTTAGACTTAGATACATAGAAGTCATATCCCAAAGGACCTTATAAGCAAAAATCAAACACATAAATATGTGAAAAAACTGATGAGAGAAATCTCAAAAAGTGAAAACTCTGATGTTCTCTCTAATATGCAGAAGTTAGGGAGAAAAAAGGTCATAGGAGGAAATCTAGATGAAGAAGGAAAAAACAAAAATGAGCAAATAAGGTAAACTAACTGAGGAGGATAGGAGAGGACAAAAGGGAAATTCCCTAATGTACATTCAAACATATCAAAGTCAATCACTAAGCCAAACATGAGAAGGAGGGAGGGGGAAGAGAATGGGGTGGGAATTGGGGTAGGGCTAATTGAGTGATGTATGCATGTATGCCTCTTCCATCTTGTACCCCATTAAGATATATGACTACAATGCACAAATTAAAAGGAAAAAAGAAAATCCTCTCATAGATATGAACTATTAAAAATTATACAAGTAATAATATGTATAGTCTCCCCAAAGCTCAATTTTAATTAGCAACAATAAGATTTTTTCTACTTTCTCAGAAAAATTGACTAGTTTTTAATTATTAATTATTAAATTAATTATTTATAATTATAACATAATTTGTTTTATTTTATTCTCCTCCTTAATAACTTATGTATTGGCAGAAAGAAAATGAGGCAGCTCAGAGAGGAGACTGAAGTGTCCCACAGATGGAAAGTGCCCCCAAAATAGCAAAGAATTAATAGGGTATGGAAGGCAAACTTGAGGGCTGGCCTGGTGTGAAGTCCTGGAGCCCACAAAGGATGACAGGGCATCCACAGTAGGTAAAGGAGGGACAGTGTAACCAGGCATTTATATCACAGGTTGAATAGGATAAGGAAAGCTTCCCAAAAGGACACAGTGCAACAAGATGTAAGCCCAAGCAAGGTAAGGAGACAGTTATGTAGCATGAACAGGCACACAGGTGTAGAAAACCAGAAATGACCAGAGTGCAGAAGGCATTGGCATAGAGAAGACAGGACAACATAAAACTGGTTACACACAAGGAACCGGTGAAATAAATAAATACATAAAATTAGCCAGGGGTAGTGGCACACGCTTGTAATCCCTGTGCTTGGCAGTCTGAGACAGGAGGATTGCACAGGTTCAAAGCCAGCCTCAGCTACACTAGTGAGGTTCTCAGCAACTTAGTGAGATCTTGTTTCCAAATAAAATATAAAATAGGTCTGGGAGTGTATCCCAGAGGTAGAAGGCCCTTGGGTTCCATCCTCAGCACTGTAAAAAAAAAAAAAAAGAAAGAAAATGGGAGCCAGTTTCTGTCAGAAAATGAAATTACAAATATACAAAAGGAGATTTCTATTGTAATCCTGTGGTCATGGACTGAAATTGAAATTACTAGTGTGAATTAGTGGTTTTCAACATATTGAAAGCAAATATTCAAGAAACAGATTTTGTCAAAAGGAGCCAAGGAAAACTTAAAGGAGATCTTTTTGTTCAAATCCAAAATAATTGAGTATCAAGGTAATCAAAATATGGATTATAAATGACAATGATAAGAAATCATAAGTCTATAATTGAGGACTAAATAGACAGATTAAATGTAAATTTCACCTAACTCCATCTAGAATGGCATTCATTTAAAACACAAACAACAATAATGCTGGCAAGGATGTGGAGAAGTGGGAACTCTAATACATTGTTGGTGGGATTGCAAATTAGTATAACCACTTTCGAAACAGTATGGAGAATCCTCAGAAGAATGGGAATGAACCTACCATATGATCCAGCAATACCACTTCTGGGTATCTACCCAAAAGAATGGAAACAAACTACCAAACTAATGCATGTATATCTATGTTCATAGCTGCACAATTCACCATAGCCAAACTATGGAACCAACCAAGATGTCCATCAATAGATGAATGGATTACAAACTGTGGGATATGTACACAATGGAATTCTCTCAGCCATAAATAAAAACACAGTTACATCATTTACAAGGAAATTGATGGGACTAGAGGACATTATGCTAAGTGAGATTAGTCAGTCGCAAAAAGTAAAAAATTGGATGCTCTCTCTAATATGTGGAAGCTGGGGAGAAAAGGGGTCATAAGAGAAACTCTGAACAAAGAAGGAGAAACCATAGATGAGCAAATAAGAAAGCCTAACTGGGGGTGATGGGAGGGGGGAAGAAGGAAATTCCTTAACGTACATGATGTTCATTCACAAATATATCAACACCAGTCACTAAGCTAAACATGAGAAGGAGGGAGGGGGAGGGAATTAAGTAGGAATTGGGGAAGGGTTAAATGAGTGATGTGTACAAGTATGCCTCTACCATCTTGTACCCCACTAAGATGTATGACTACAAAAATGCACCAGTAAAAAATTAAAAAATCTACCAACTACAAAAAAGAAAATAGTGACTTGCAGACAGCTTAATTAAATTACAGAAGTGGACATCATTAGTAGTACTGCATAGCAAAGTACTATGCCACCTGAGAGGATGCAGGAAGAAGGGCATGCTAATGCTTCAGTGGTGTTCCTACTAAAAATGCAGGATTTAATATAATCATGAGTAAGCAAAAGACAGATGCAAATTGAAGGATGTTTGAAGAAATAACCAATCTCATCTTTAAAAGTGTCACAGTTATGAAAGTCAAGAATAAACTGAGAGTAAAATTTCACAAGAAACTGAAGGAAATATTCTGAACTGGATACTCTCATGATAGAGGGAATTATCAGGACAACTGGTGTAATTGGAACGAAATGAGAGGATTGTTTGATGATATCGTCTTTTATTGATTTCCCGATCGAGACAATTTACTATGTTAATGTAAGAGAATGGGAAATATTCTTCCTGCTTATATTCTTACTCTTTCAATGGGATAAAATACAAATGTAAATAGGTAACACAAGAAAACATTAAATGGTTAAACAACAATTCACAGTAATTACACACCAAAGTATTAGGTAGAAAGTTGGCATAGGGCTAACTCCCTCGAATGTTACAGGAAAAAATAATTCTTCACACTTTACCGTAAATTTGAGATTATTTCAAAATATTTTAACATCCCAATAGAAGATGACCAAGTGCTGTGTGCGTATATGTCCTGATCTGAACCACTTTGTGTGAGAATACAGTGCACCAATAAAAATACTTTAATTTTTTTAAAAAGCATCTGAATTTTAGATAAATCTTAACATTCAATTCTTTTCATCATCTACAGAAGCCAACATTTGACTTCAGATCTCAGAAACAGCTCATAAATAAGGCTTGGGAGGATTGTCCTTTTTGAAATTTCACATCTGACAGAAACAAAGCAGAACCACAACAGAATCGCACCTCTTTGTCAGCTACAAGGGACCTTTGATCATCAAAGCACAACCTAGTTCTGCTTCTCGCCCAACATTTTGTCTACATGTCTTCCAAGATTTTCCTGAATCCAGAACCTAGAAGTATTTGGTGCACAATAATAACCAAAAAATAAAAGAGTCCTTACAGAAAACTGTGAATTAGTGTATACTATTTACCAAGTATTGTTCTCAGCATATGATATACATTAACTCATTTAGTTCACACAGTTTATAAGGAAATAAGGAAACTAATATTTAGATAGACTAAGTGACTTACTTAGGGTCATGCAGCTGATGAAAATCAAAGCTATAATTTAAAGATGAAATATATAGCTGTGGAGTCACATTAAATACATATTTGACTAAAACTTAATAAATTTACTTTCTTTATTGAGTGATATATTAAGCACAAAAAGGTTAACTTTTTCTTAAATGGCTTTTTAAGCTTTCAAGACATAATATAGATCAGGTGTCTTAAAAATACATCTTTTGCCGGGCGTGGTGGCGCATGCTTGTAATCCCCAGGCTTGGGAGGCGGTGACAGGAGGATGGCTCAGGTTCGAAGCCAGCTGTGCTGGCTTAAGAGACTCTGGTTTCCAGGAACCCCAGTACCATCAAAAAATATTTAAAAAAACATGTTTTAAGCTGGGCTCTCTAGCCTGTAATTCCAGCATTTGGGAAGCTGAGACAGGAGGATTGCTGTTTGCCAGCAGCCTCAGCTACTACTTAGTGAGGCCCTTTGCAACTCAGTGAGACTCTGTTTCAAAATAAAGAATGGAAAATAGGGCTGAGATTGTAGCTTAGAGGTAGAATGCCCCTGGGTTCTATCCCCAGTATGGCAAAAAAAAAAGTACATGTTTTAATATTATATAGATTATAGACAGATATAAAGGTAGCTATAGATATATTCATCTAAGAAGAATATAAGCCACACAGTGATAATTTTATGTGTCAACTTGACTGGGTGATAGGATGCTGAGATAGATAATAAAACAGTATTTTGGGGTGTTTTCATGAACATGTTCCCAGTGGAGATTAGTGGTTGAATTTTTAAATTGAATGAAGGTCTCCTTATAAATGAGGATGGGCTCAATTCAATCTTTTGAGGTGGAGGAAGGTGAATTTGCCTTCTTTTCTGGAGCTGAGACAGCCATTTTCTCTTTCCCTCAGACATTAGAACTCTCAGTTCTCAGGCCACTGGTCACCAAGACTTAGCAGCAATCTTCCCTACTGACGGTGACACCATCTGCTCCTCTAACCAGGCCTTTAGATTCTAATTAAATTAAACCACTAGTTTTCCTCAGCTTCCAGCTTGCAGATTGTATATCATACGACTTCTCACCTTTATTATCATAAGAGACAATTCTCAAAATAAATCCTCTCCCGCATATCTATTCATGTCCTACTGCTTCTGATTCCCTGGAGAATCATGGATAATAAACATGCATGCCATGCTCGAGCTGATATATACAATATGATTCGTATCTCTAGTAGCCGCATTCATTTTGCCACCATCATAAGGTCACAGTGTGCAAGTAAGGAGAAATTTTGAAATTGAACCATTTTATACATTTCCTTTTGTAAATACACATTTATTGGTCCGTTTTAATTATACATTAGAGTGTAGTTGATATGGACACATATATTCATGCAGAGAGCACTTGGTGTGTTTCCCTCCAATCCTCCCCCAACATATGTTAGTGTGATTGGTAGTGATACCTTCATATACAAGCATAGCATTATTTGAACTGTTTTCTCCATCAAGCCTCTTTTTACACCTCCTGATCTCCCTCCCACAATACCCTTGCACTATTCCACTAGTCTCTCTCACCCTCCTCATTTAGCTGAAACCTTTGGGTTGCTATTTCCTCTCTAGCTTCCACATATGAGAGGAAACGTACAACTCTTGACTTCCTGAGGTAGGACACGCCAGATAGACTTTCCCTGGGTTCAGTCCCAGGTGCCACACACACATACAAAATCAGAGTATCAAATAAAAATCATATATAAAATATTTTAATCATCTATGTTAGAGCTTACACATTTTATATCCTTAAGCTTTTTAAAAACATTTTATTGGGGTGGGGGGGTATTGAAGCAAAATGATTTACCTCATGGCCAAAATGTGAAAGAGAAAAAGAGGAAGAGCCCAGAGTCCCACCATCATCTTTGAGGTCACACTCCTAACGACAGGAAGGTCTTTCACTAGGCTCCACCCTTTTATGGTTCCAGCAGCTCCCATTAGCACCAAGGCTGCAGACCAAGCTTCTAACAAAAGTACCTTTCGTGGACTTTAAAGACCCAACCTATAGCCCAACAAGAAATTTCTCAAACTATTTCCTAATATAAATCTTCAGATTGTGCTTCCCTTTGCCCTTTTTGGTTACTGGGACTGTTAAAAAAATATATATTTTCCATGTTGAAACTGTAAAACCGAAATAGTGAGCTCAAACCATACAAAAATGTGTCACATCAAAGGAAGACAAATCATAAAGATTTCTTATGCCTTTCTGTGTTTGCATCTTTACTTAGTGTCATCCTTGTCTCTTGTTATCTACAACTCCATAAGTTTTACCTCATAGATAAAAGTAGAGTCTCCTCAAAATTAAGACAGAGCAATCCCTAAATTCCTGTTGCAAGCAAGCCACGGTCATATTTCTGACATTAACCAGGATTGATTTTCACAGGTCACAACAGAAATAAAAAAGGCTACATTTTGCCAGAGGATGGAAACAAGTTTTATTAGGAGTATTTTTTTTTTGAAGATGATTTTCTGAGACTTAAAGAAAAATCAGTGCTCAGAAATCAAAAACAGCTCATTAGGGAACGGGGTAGATCACTCTCCAGGTCACTGTTCATGAATGTTGGTGTTCATTAGCTAAAACAGAAAAGCAAACAGGCAGAAGCCACATAATTTAGAAAAAGGTTACCTGAACAATGCTAAACACTTTCCAAATACAAATAAAAGTTGATTAATGGCTTAACAGCGAATGGAGCTCATTTAAATTCGCTCATGGGGGAAAATGTAATTTTCAAAGTGAGCTAATAAAAGTCTCGCTGTTTCTTAAACTGAATTAACTTTATTAACTTCATTGTTTAAATTCATGATACTTAACATTTAAAATGTGTTTACAGTTAAAATTTCAATAGTTTAATTTTGTTATTTTAATAAATCATTAATCAAATACTAAAAACAACCTTCTAAGTCAATGTGTTATAATGTGCCTGTTTCTTTGGAAATGGCCTGATTCTTGCATATATATTTTAATAACTGTTTCACTATTTTTTATAAATTCTTATGAGTTTTGTATAGAGAGAAATCAGAGTCTCTAAGTTATTTCCGAAGAGACAAAATACTATACTTTCTATAAAATCTTTTAAAATATCACTGTTTCAGAAAAAATATATATAAATATATGTTTTTTGATAGAAATAAAAATACAGTATCACAAGTTATTGAGATACTGGTAATATCTTATAATATTTACACTAAAGTATTTGTGGATAAGACAGGAGGATCTCAGGACTGAGGCCAGCCTTAGTAATTTAGCGAGACCTTATTTCCAAATAAAAAATAAAATAGTGCTGAGGGTGTAGGTCAGAGGTAGAATAACCCTGGGTTCAATCTCTAAAAACTCCCCATAAAAAAGAATTGATTTATGAAAAATGGTAAGTTTAGAACCTACTTTCTCAAGAATTGGCAAAAATAGCAAGACAAATTATCTTTTTGCAGAATATTAGCTTAATAATCACAATAAGAACAATTACTGAATCTACATTATATATATATATATATATATATATATATATTCATTTTTCTTTATTTCTACCCCGTTGCATGTTTCAAAATTTTGGCAACCCATGTTGAGGACATCAAGTAACTGATAGCTCAAACAGCAATGTTTTTGTTTAAAAATCTTTGAGCAAGGCCCAAGGTCCAAGATGTCATTCTCAAGTCTAATTGATGAGAACCTCAGTTCAAACATCTCTTTTTTATGATGTTCTAATTCTAGAATTGATAAGACCTATATCTGTATATGACATACTTTGATATTTATTAATTAAGATTTGTTAGCCATAGATATTCCAAGCTCTTCTTATTGCTAGAAAGTCCCAATAGGTTGAACGTCAGCTCAGTTTTTATATTTATTAAAACAAGTAAGGAGAATCGAAGAACAAATACCAAATTACTTGGTCAAAAAGTAGGTAACTATTACTCTGCTAACACAGCATTTTGGTCACTTTGAGTTCATTGTAACTACCAGAACTTTAGGAGTAACCTCTGTAGAACAAAGTATAGAAATCACTGGGCATCTGGATTCATATGTGAACCAGTGTAGGATTAATGGTCATTTGAAAAAGTAGTTACAGTATCCTTTTCTAAAATGTAAAAGGGGGACTTCCGGGAAGATGGCGACTGAGAAAAGCAGGGCTTAAGAGCCCCGCTAACAACCAATCTCCATTACCACAAAATCAGCTCCTTTCATAGCCAGAAAACACCATCACCAGAGAAACAAAAAAATCACCAGGCTCCAGAGAGAAAGCGGACTGAGAACAGAGCTCAGAGCCACAGAGGAGATAAGCGGCCTCACGCCCGAGGATGCAGCAGCAGCGCTATACTGCCAGCGGCAGCGGCAAATTCACCAGACAGCTACAGCAAGCCGAGGTGAGCCACTGCAGAACAGCCAGGTGGGATTTCTTGCCGCAGGTAAAATCTAAAGCTCCCAGTGGCTGAGCTCAGCACACGCTGCAGGGATTCAGAGTAGAAATCAAAACCAAGAAGAAATACGCCAGCCTCATGGCCTAGGGCGTAGCAGCGGCATCATATTGCCACCAGCGGCAGCAGCAGCGAATTCACCAAATCCAGTACAGCTAAATCTGCGTACTCAAGAACAGTGAGTCAAATTGTGGGCCACAGAGGAGAAATCCCAGTACTGTACTGCCTGGGACTTGACCCAGTGGGGGAGGGGCGGTGGCAGAGATATCACACCATAGGAGAACGAGCAACCTGGCACCCCCCACAGTCTAAAGCAGCCTCTATCGACTCTCTGGGTCGGAGACTCTGTGATACAACCCAGTAAAGGAGTAGTGGGGTCTGAGATACTACTGACTCGAGATCCAGAAAACCTTAAGTGAAGTCATAGTGACCCAAGGGAAGAACCCAGAGAAGGCACAAACTTCCAAAATCATGGGAAAGAGGAATAATACTGGAGCAATGAATGCCCACAACCCCACAACATCAGAACCCGATAAAACAGAAAATCAGAGATTTCTAGAAGATCAAATCAGGAAAATAACTGTAGAAATAATAGAGGTGCTTCGAAAAGAACTCAGAGAGAGCCAAAAAGAGATAAAGGATGCAATTAATGAAGTAAAGTCCTCAATTCAAAGCACAAACAACCGATTAGACCACATGGAGAACAGAATCTCGCTCTTAGAAGATGATCATTCCAAAAATGAACTCATAGTTTCTAATCTAGGAAAAAATATCCGACAGCAGGAATCTGATATTGAAGAAATATGGGCCCATTTTAAGAGAGCTAACCTAAGAATAATTGGAATAGAGGAGGGAAAAGAAAGTGAAACCAAAGGGATCAACAATCTCTTCAAGGAAGTAATAGCAGAAAATTTTCCAAACATAGAGCAAGAGGTCGATACACAGGTCCAGGAAACTTATAGAACTCCCTTTAGACAGGATCGGAGAAGAGGATCCCCACGCCACATAATTGTCAAAATGACCAATGTGGAAGCCAAGCAGAGAATCTTAAAGGCAACAAAAACAAAGGACCAAGTGACATTCAGAGGCAAGCCAATTAGAATCACTCCAGACTTCCCAAACCAAGTCATGAGAGCCAGAAGGGCTTGGAGTAACATATTCCAAACTCTGAAAGAAAACAACTTCCAGCCAAAAATTTCCTACCCAGCAAAACTTTCTATCAAATTAGATGGAGAAATAAGAAGCTTCCATGACAAACAGAAACTGAAGGAATTTATGTCTTCAAAACCAGCACTAGAGAAAATACTCAAAGAGATTAACTACAAAGAAGAAATAGGTAACACACACCAGAACCAGAGAAACAAAGAGTTTCCATCCAACAGTCAACTAAGATTGGTTATCTGTGGAGATTCATTACTTATGTTAGTCTTTTACCTATCTCTAAATGGTATTGTTTGCCTTTATTGTTGTTAATTTTTAGGATTTCTTGTTGGAATATTAATATACCTTCAGATATAGTATTTGGAAATATTTTATCCCATTCTATTAGTAACTGTTAACTCTGTTTACATTGTCTTTGGATATACAGTATTTTTTTTTATTTTTTAGGGAGTTTGTATACTCTTCTGTTGCCTGTGCCATTGAAATCATATCCAAGAAATCACTGCCAATTTCAGTGTTGTGAGGTTTTATGACCCAGATTTTCTCCTAAAAGTTTATAGTCTTAAGATTTATATTTAGGTCTTTTATCTATTTTGAATTAATATTTGTATATGGGATTAGGTAAGGGTCCAACTTTATTCTTTTCCATGTAATTATTATGTTTCAACAATATTTAGTTAAAATATTATTATTTCTACCACCAAATGTTCGTGGAAACCTTATCAAAAACAACTTGACAATATAGGGAATAATTTAGCTCTAGGCTTTTATTTAACTCCAATGGTTTATATATCTGCCTTTAGAATAGTACTACACTGTTTCAATTATTGTAGCTTTATATGGTTTGAAATCAGAAAATATATATCTTCTAGCTTTGTTCTTTTTCAAGATCGTTTTGGGTATCTAGAGTCCATATTCCATATTAGGATAGATTTTTTTCTGAAAAACAAATATATAAATATATGATAGTTTCACCTAAAAAAATAGAAAAAAAATTCTCTGGTAGGAAAGAAAGTAAAAAGAAATATTGAAATGCTATCTTTAAGTCATCAAAAGCTTGGTATCAGACAAATGAAACTGTTATGTGAGATTATCATTTTTAATTTTGGATAAATCGCTATAATACTAGATGCCAACCACTAAGCCAAGCATGGGAGGGAGGGATGGGGAGAGAATGGGGTGGGGATTGGGTTGGGGCTGACTGGGCGATATGTGCATGTATGTCTACAAAAGTTTGTATCCCACTATGATGTATGAATACAGTGCACCAATAAAATAAATAAATTTAAAAAAAATAAATAAAATGTAAAAGGGGCAGCCGGGCGTGGTGATGCACACTTGTAATCCCCGCGCTTGGGAGGTAGAGACAGGAGGATTGCGCAGGTTCGAAGCCAGCCGAGCACTGGCTTAGGAGACCCTGTTTCCAAATAAAAATGTAAAAATAGGTCTGGGAGTGTAGCCGGGAGGTAGAAGGGCTTCCAGGAACCCCAGTACCACCAAAAAAATAAATAAATAAATAAAAATAAATAAATAAAATGTAAAAGGGAAGCCAGGCATGTTGGCACATGCTTGTAATCCCAACACTTGGGAGGCTGAGACAGGAGGTTTGAGGTTTATGGACATTCTCAGCTACTTAGTGAGGCCCTTTGCAACTCACTGAGACCTTATTTCAAAATATGAATAAAAAATAGGGTTGGGGATATTGCTCGGAGTTAGAATGACCCTGAGTTCCATCCTCAGTACCACACAAAAAAATAAAAAGTAAAAGGAAGGTGTTCTGCACACTTGTTTCCCCCCCAAAAAAAAAAAAAACAGTGAAAATAATTACTATTTTGTAATTAAGTCTCTATGGCAATGATCCTAAGGGCATACTGAAAAATTAAAAAAAACAACTTATCAAGAAAATCTAAAAAATTCAATTATCACAGGGAAAATCTGTGACATTCAAAGCATGAGCTGCCCCACACCCCACGTTTAACATTGTTGAAACTCCATTTGACAAATGTACTTGAACAGTATAGGGAAGACACACTATGATTGTCCCCAGCCCAGACACCCTGAATCAAAGATTTTTTTACAGGGAGAAAAACACAGCCTATAATGGAGAGCTTTGAACTTCTCACCAAAGGAATGTAGTAAGAAGCTTTGAGAAACAGTGGGTGTTTTGCTGGAAAATCAGTAAGATCATCTGATAACTTTGTTCAAAATATAACTGAACTATTGTCAAGCTAGCTTTATCAAAGATAACCAAAGGAACAATCATCTAAGAGTGCTTCCAAGGTCAGAGAAAATAAAAACTACTCCATCAGCTGGGCATGGTGGTGGTACAAGTTTATAATCCCAGTACTTGGGAGGCTGAGACCAGGAGGATCCAGGTTCACAGAGAGACCCTCTGAAACTTAGTGAGAACCTGTTTCAAAATGAAGAATGAAAAATCAGGCTGGGGGTACAGTTCAGAGGTAGAATGACCCTGAGTCCACACAGACAGACAGACAGACAGACAGACAGACAGACACACACACACACACACACACACACACACACACACACTACACCAGCAATCCAATTTAAATGGAACAGTATGTAGAGCAATTGTGTAGCAAGACATTGTTGAAAGTATTAGATCAAGTATCTGGTCTTTAGCAGAGCTTAAGAGCTGTGTGTGGTGAGGGTAGAAAGCAAGGCAAAGCAAAGCCCGCTAAGACCATTATCATTTTAGAATGATGCATCTCTCCCAAAATGTATATGCTAAAGTCCTAACCCTCAGTACCTCGCAACGTGACTGTATTTGGAGATAGGCCCATTAACTAGGTAATAAAAGTCAAATGGAGCCATTGGGGTACTCTTAATATAAGTTAAAATGAGGATATTCATCCTTTTAGTAAAAGAAAATTTGGATACAAATACATATAAAGGAAAAATAATGTGAAGATACATGGAGATAACCATCTATAAACCGAGGAGAGAGGCTTCGGAAGAAAATACTCTTACTGATGAAACCTTTATCTTAAACTTCTAGTCTTCTTATGAAAAATACATTTCTGTTGTTTAAGCCGCCAGGTGTCTGGTACTTTGTTATGACAGCCTTTACACATGAACAAACACATCATCCTTAATTTAATTCACAGATTAAATGTGGCTCTTAGCAGGATTGTACATCCTTTGCAGGCTCATTTTAAAATTCAGAAGAAAACTCAAATTATGTAGATATAGAAAGATATAGAAATAACTTCCACATTAAAGAACAAATTTGGAAAAGTCACACATCTCCATTCCAAAACTTACTGCAAAGCTACTGTGTACAAAACAGTATGGTACTTGCATCAGCACTGACATAGAGATGAAAGAAACAGAGCAGAGCATCCATGAAGAAGCTCTCATGTTTACTATCAATTCGTCTTCAACAAAAGTGCCAAGATACTGAGTATAATAATTTTGTTTTCAACAGATGGTGCTAGGACAACTGAATATCTGCATGCAAAAGAAAAAAG
This sequence comes from Muscardinus avellanarius, assembly GCF_963383645.1. Classification (NCBI taxonomy): domain Eukaryota; kingdom Metazoa; phylum Chordata; class Mammalia; order Rodentia; family Gliridae; genus Muscardinus; species Muscardinus avellanarius. The sequence goes on from NC_137793.1 coordinate 14,935,461, forward strand.
TTATATCGACACATCAGAGTATAAATCAAAATTGCCTAAGAATGTAATAAAGACCCAAATATGAGATACAAAGCTGTAAAACTCTTGGGAAAAATAAGCAATTATAAATCATCAAAGTGAAAGGTAAACACAATAACTGAAATAAAATTTTGAAAAACATGAATAGAATAAGAGGGCTGTACCTAGATTATATAAAGAACTCTTATATCTCAATAATAAAAAGCCTGCAACCCAACTTACAAATGGGGAAAGAATTTAATAGATATTTCCACAAATATGCATAAAAATAAGCACATAAAAATTCTGAATATCAATAAATGCCCAATATCAGGGAGATATAAGTTGATAGCACCATGAGATATTATCTCATGCTCATTAACATTTTTATATAAAGCACAGATAATAACTAGTGTGGAAGGAAACCTGGAGAAATTAAAACTCATACATAATTGGTAGAAAAGCAAAATGAGATAGCTCTTCAAATGGTTCAATACAATCTTCCATGGGATCCTGAAATTGTGCCACAGGTGATAGATCAATAAAATGAAAACTTATATTCACAAAAATGTGTGCACGGATGCCCACAGCATAGTTACTTCTATTAGCCAAAAAGTAGAATCAATACAATTTCCAATAACTGATACAAAGAAAATATGATGAAATGATATAGCCTTAGCAATAAAAATATTTTGTATTCTGATATATATTTTATATACTACAAAATAAATCAGCCCTGAAAACATTGTGTTAAATGTGAAAAGGCCCTCACAAATTCCACATGTTGTATGCTTCCATTTATATAAAATGTCTAGAACAGGCAAATTTATAGAGATAGAAAGGGTGTTACTGTTTGCCTATGGGTGAGAGGGATGAAAGAAAGAATTTGAGAAAAGAGTGGTAGTTACAGGTTATGGGGTTTCTTTGAAGAGTGAAAAATGTTCCGACACTGGTGTTCGCAATTATTGAACAACTCTTTGACTATCCGAAAAGAAAAATATCATTGGATCAAAAACTTTACATGACACAACCACATGGTATACAAATTTTATTTCAATAAAGTTGTTAAAAAAAAAGTTAGTGTCACCAGCCATTTTTCTTGTGTATGTATTTACTTAATGAATACATATTTATCAGCCACCATAGAAATTACTAGTCGTGGTTTCTGCAGTAAAAAATAAATAATCCTAGCCCTTTAGATATGCTATTATGACAAAGCATAGACAACCACAATATTTATTTATTTATTTATTTATTTATTTATTTATTTATTTATTTATTTATTTGTGGTACTGGGGTTCCTGGAAGCCCTTCTACTTCCGGGCTACACTCCCAAACCTATTTTATATTTTTGAAACAGGGTCTCTTACGCCAGCACGGCTGGCTCCGAACCTGAGTGATCCTCCTGTCTCCACCTCCCAAGCACCAGGATTACAAGTGTGCGCCATCATGTCCGGCCGACAACCACAATATTTCTAACAAAAATAACAGAGCATGTCAATGGATCCTATAAGGAGAGATACAGAGACACGTCTCTGTGAAAAGTCAGGGATGGGTGCTAGGAATTACTTGAATGGATTTCTGCAGTACAGAGTAAGAAACAAAGCATTCCAGCAATACACCAGGGCTTGTGCAGGGGATGCAAGAGAAACTGTATAGCAGGAGCAGGGACTTCAAATTACAATCATGAAATATGGCAACAAGGAAAATTACAGGCAGAGAGGAGAGAGATGCTTGAGGCTACAGAGGTAGGTGAGAATCTGATTGTCTCATTGATTGGCAGAACTGGAGAACAGGACTTGCTGATTACAAATAGGAACAGCCAATATCTGCAATATCGTATTAGCTCACACACTGTCCTTTATTACTGCTGACTCCCTGGTTTACTGTGTCTTACAGGTATTTTTGACAGGTGCCAGGGACTTATAAAACATGAGAAGAAATTTTACTTGCAGTTTATATTCAATCTCTCTCAAATGCCATATTTTCTCTTAATATCAAATACTCATGTTGTCTCTTCAATCCAAATTGCCTGGCATCATTTTCTTTATGGAACTTACTATTGTTACTTTTTAATATTGTTTTTCTTATGTAACTAAAATATAAGTACCAGGAAGTCAGAAAACCACATCTTTCTTGTTATTGCTGCATCTTCATTCCCCAGGACAAAATATAACACATGGTAGGCAAGTAACAAATATATATAGCATGAATTAACATCCATTAATCTCCCATTGTTTCTCAACTTTGGTTATATGATTAACAGACAAACTTTCAGAATATGCTAAAGTTGTAAAACTGGACAAATTATATTATATGCATATACACATGTACAATAAAAAACCTCACTATCATAGATAATTATAATGTACCAATAACAAAGTTAGAAGCAAGCCAGGCATGGTGGCACACACTTGTACTCCCAGTATTTTGAAGGCTGAGACAGAAGGATGACAGGTTTGAAGCCAGCCTCAGTAGTTAGTGAGATCCTGTTTCCAAATAAAATATTAAAAAATAGGTCCAGGAGTGTAGCTCGGAGGAAGAAGGCCTCTGGGTTCCATTTCCAGTACCACCAAAAAAATTATAAGCAAAAAAGGAATATGTCTAATCTATATGCCTTTATAATAATATCCCATGGCTAGAAAAGAAAAGTAGTTGATGATAGGAAGGGGCTAAGAAAGGGTCAAGAAGCTGCTGTTTTTTCACACCTTATTTTTATGAAAAATAGAAGCCATTACCCTGAAGAAGGTGAGAACAGAACTTTGACTGTTTCTTTGCTTCCAAATGAATCTCTTCAAAGCTTTGACTTTTGGAGCACATGGCAGATATAACTGATTTCCCTACATAAGCAAAAACCAAACCCTTCATCTAAAGTTCTCTTTTTCTTTTGTAATATTTAGTTTTAAGTAACCTGACTTACATGGTTGCCATGGAAATGAGTGAAATTGCTGCATAATAAGGATTATTTCTTGTTAATTTAAAAAAATATATATCAGCTAAGCTCACTATACAGAAGCTTCTATTTTAAAAATTTGATCATTATAGTCTAACCCACATTATTCTTTGTAAATGCTCTGGAAAAATAAATATGACGCAGCAATGAATCAAAACAAATGAAAGAAAAGTATTTCCATATACTAATTTATCATTTTATATAAGTGTATATAACATAAATAAGCTCTCTGAATAACAATAACAAAATGCATTTAGATAGGTGCAAAGGTTCCTTGTCTAACCTGATTCTTTACAAAGTATTTCTTCTCTACTTCTAAGTATAGCCCTTAGCTCTTTTTAAAGCCTAATATGCAATGAATAATTAAGTCAATAGACAGATTAAAACATAATTTAATTGGGCCATCTATAAAAAAATAAGACCAAATTTAGATGTACCAAGTTACTGGCAGTTTTGTTTCTGTCCGTTTGTGTAGTTGAATGAAACAACATACTCTGAGCCCAATAAGGCAATTACAGTAGGGATCCTACGGTAAACACAAAAGTACTGCATGAAATGCTTACTTACTATAATTGGAGACAATAAAAAATCCATAGGATATAATCATATTCCCCTGGTGAAAGTTAATACCAAAGAGGAAAAGCCTTCTGCTTTCCGTGGTATATTTTTAATTACATTTTTATTATTTGAGGATTACTTAGAACTTTCCTTTCTAGGATTAATCTTAAGCTGATTATATTAATAATATATATAATAGCTACAGAAATCAGTAGAAATATTTTAACCATGATTAGTAAGATAATAGATTCTGATTTCAAACTAAATTATTTATTTTATGGTTGCTGCCTACCTTAAGATTGTTATCATATCTTAATGATATTTATTGAGCACAGAAATTTTTTTTTTGCTCCAAAGCTATCTTTTGTCATTTTAGAAAAGATGGTAACCATGAATACTGGTAATGGAAGATGTGACCTAGCTAAAATTCACTAGTTTTCTGAATGTTAAAAGTATTTCAAATTGCACTTCCATATGTGATTTTAAAAGTCTACAATACAGCCTCATCTTAAAATTTAAACCTTTAAAGCTTGAATAGATTTCTGGAAGTCATTCCTATGAGAACAGAAGACTTTTACCTGCATTAAATACAGGACAATTTTTTTTGGGGGGGAGTCATACTGGGGTTCCTGGAAGCTCTTCTACCTCCGGGCTACACTCCCAGATTTATTTTTATATTTTTGTTTGGAAACAGAGTCTCTTAAGCCAGCGTGGCTGGCTTCAAACCTGCACGATCCTCCTGTCTCCGCCTCCCAAGTGCAGAGATTACAAGCGTGCCCCACCATGCCTGGCTAAAAACAGGAGGATTTAAAAGCTACTTTTAAGACTTGGACAATTACAACTTATTTGAACTTGGTCAGTCTCACTTATCCACATAAGACTAATATATTATAATATCAATAAATAATACAAAATACATTTGACTGTTATAGAAGGTCAAGAAATGTATTTTCTTCCAGTGATAGGAATATTAGAAGATGAAACTAATGTTCAAAAGAATGTATGTGGTGTTTGAAGTTACCTACTATGATAGAATAATCAATAGGTAACTAGAAAGACCTTTATTTGATCATTCATGACTCATTGCCCATGAACACTACTGACTATTCTCTTGGTTTCTCAGCAGACTGTCTTTGAAGTTGCCACATGGAACATTTTTCTGCATGATGAATTATAAATCACAAAAAAACGTGATACTGATGTGTAGCTACAAGATATAAACATGCACATCTCTCAGCGATTGCTCACTGATCTTGGATTACAAGTTTAATTTTATCACATATATTTGTCTTCTCTTGAGAAATCAGTTTTGCCAAATGGCCAGACACATACTATTGATCATGTAGTTGCATTCGACTTTGGAAAAATATTTAAATTATAAATTATAAGTGATACAGTACATGTAAGTTACTTATTATAAGATAATGAAAATTATCTCATACAAGCACATTTTGTCAAAGCTAGAGTAAATTACACTTTCTTTAGATTTGCTATATTTGGCAACAATGTTATTAGTGATAACATTTGTTGAATAAAGAAAGGCTTATAAGCACCATTCCATGTGTGTTAGTGTTTTAATAATTTCCAAATATGCAACAATCTTGAAGCAGAGCAAATAAGGTAGCCCACAAAGTAATTTTGTACATGATCACAAGGAAGGGAGTAGCCAAAAGAGTAGAGGTGATTCATAATCATAAAAACCCAAGATCCTAAGAAGAATACTCTAGCTTATAAACGAGAATAAACCCTTAGAAGTCAACTTTAACTATCTATACATTATCATGCATAAAACACCCCCACACATTAATTTGCAAAGATCTTCAAAACCAATTCTAAGGATAACATTAAAATGAAATTCACAAGGAGAAAATAGTGACATGATCCCTAAACAAGCACCAATTTTTATTACAAACAATGATCTTATTCTATCAGAAGGACTCATTAAAGTATGGGTATCAGGAGACAGAAGTGGGGAGGGACAGGAGAGAAATCATGAGGAAACAGACAAAATAATGTTAAAGTGCATGAATATATTACTACAAATTTATCTACCATATATTGGGAGGGAAGAAGGGAGATAAAGGACAGTTATGGGAAAGAAAACAAATAAAAAATGCTATGTATATATTTACAAATGTATCACATTAAGTCTCACTATCAAATATAATTACAAGGTACCAATAAAAATTATTTTAAAAATTTACTATGGGCTAAGACTTACAAAAGGAGCTGAGATTATGAGGATAAATAAGATACATTCCTTAATTTTAGACAGTAGGGAAGCCACCATATTATCATCTCAATTAAAGCAGAAAACCATTTGATAAAATTCAACACTTCAAGCTGGGCGTGGTGATGCACATGTATAATCCCCGTGCTTGGGAGGCTGAGAAAGGAGGATCGCACAGGTTCGAAGCCAGCCTCAGCTACTTAGTGAGGCTCTCAGCAACTTAATGAGACCCTGTTTCCAAATAAAATATAAAAAATGGGACTGGGAGTATATCCCAGAGGTAGAAAACCTCTGGGTTCCATGGCCAGTACCACAAAAAAATAAATAAATAAATAAATAAATAAATTCAGCACTTCATCCAAGTAAAATAATAAACAAATTAGGTATAGAAGGAATATAGATCAAGATAAAGGCCTTTTATAATAAATCACAGCCAACATTTTACTGATTATAAAAACCTAAATACTTTCTCTCTAATATCTGGAACAAGACAAAGATGTCCACTTCACTACTTTTTTTTTTCAGTATATTTCTAAAAGTCTTAGAGTAACCTGCGAAAAAGATAAAATGAATCCAAATTCTTGGGAGAAAAATGTGAATTCTTGAAAAGGAGAGGTCATATTTTCCCTATTTATAAATGACACAATCTTATATAGAGAAAACCCCAAAGACTCTACCAAAAATCTACTAAAACTAAAAAATACAAATCTAAAATGCATAGTGCAAAATCAATATAAAAATCAGTGGCATTGTTCTATACCAGTACCAAATTATCTGAAATAGAAATCAAGAGAGCCATCCCATATAAAATAGCTACAAAATTAAAATAACCATGAATGGTATTACATCACACTAAATCCAAGCTTCAGTACAACAACAGAAAAACAAAGTGAGGAGACAACCTGAAGAATGAAGAAATCATTTCAAATATATACCCACAATGGGGTATAGACTCAGAATACTTAAGAAATTCCAAGAACTCAATGACAAAAAAATAAAAATAAGAAAAAAAAAACATGTAAAGAGAAGCAGTGCTTGATGGTAACTTTGGGAGCCAAGATAATGCCTATAAATAAAGTAATTATTTCAGTGATCCCTTGATAGAAATAACATAGGCTGGGGTAAATATTGAAGTTTTGAAGCATAGGCTTGATCTGAGCAATACAAAAAATATCAGTATAATACAAAAAAAAGCAGAGAAATTCAATAGGTAATATGAAGAAAACTGATGAGAAAGAAGTCCATTGTCACACATATGTTAACAGTTTCAATAGATAAATCCAAGAGATAGCAGTTTAAACACTGATTCAGTTAGAATAGGGATAACTTTGGAGGCAAATTCATAAGGTTTTTTTAAAATATATTTTCATTGGTGCATTGTAGTCAAATATCTCAATGAAATACAAGACTTGTAAGGATATATAAGCACACATCACCCAATTAGCCTTTATCAGATCCCCATCCCATTCCATCCCCCTCCTTCATTCCCATGCTTGATTTAGTGATTGACTTTGATATGTTTGTTTAAGTATATCATGTGCTTTAAAGAGTTTCCATCTTCCCCTCTCCCATCCCCTCAGATAGGTCACCTTAATTGCTCTTCTATAGGACCCCTTCTTCAGCTAAAGTTCCTCCTATTACCCATTTCTCCCTAGTTTGTGCATACGGTTTTAATTAACTACATGAGCACAGGAGAGATAAAGCAGAAGTTAAGGGTGCCACTAAATTTTTAGCACATATTTAAAATAATAAGGTCACTAATTAAGATAGGGAATAAAAATAAGGAATCTGAAAGAAGATCAAGAATTGGAAGATCAAGAATTCATTTTTGACATTTTAAGTTCAAATTACAAATTCATTTTTATTTCAGTTACAAATACAGAGTGTCTTCCAGGAGTGAGGTCTGGTGCAAGAGAAATGTTGTTGGAATCAACATCTCTAGATGGCACCTGAAATCTTAAAATGTTGTCACACAGGGAAAACTAGAGTTTAAAAGAAGTAAAGAGTGAAGAAGTAAAGAATGAAGAAGGAGGAGGAAATGTCAAAAATGAAGGAAAACTGGATATGGAGGATGTGGGGCAGAGAAGGGGAGAGATAGGAAATTTGGAATAACTTTCTAAAAGTCAAGGAAAGTGCCTTTCAAGAAGAAAGGCAGGAGTGTTTTATCAGTACTGTGAAAAACCGAAAACTGTTTAAAGAATAAACTCAAATTGATCATTGGGTTCAGCAATTGACATAGAAATTCCTGGACTTTAAAATAAATTTTTTGGTTCAATAAAAATACAAGCCAGGAATCGATGGACTGAGGTGATAATGTGGGAACTCTTCTTCTATGTCTAGAAATTCCAGAAAAATGAAAGACAGTAACTATTTGTTTTGTTGTTGTTGTTGTTGTTGTTGCTTAAGAGATAGATAGGAGATAAGAATACCTAAGTTTTTTAGATTTTCTTTTCAAGATAGAAAAATGACAAAAATTGATGAAAGAATAGTAATTTTTAAAGTAATTAAGTCTGTACACATATCTTTAGCCAACAACCCTTGGTTTCGTTAGGAATTAAAGGTTAAATGTCCTCATCAATTTATAGGACCTGATGGTTTTTAAACTTCTTTATATTTTATTAGTACATTGCAATTCTGCATCATAATGAGATTCAGTGTGATACAAATATTCATGCATAAAGCTGTTGGTATTTCCTTCCTCATTCTACCCCACTTCCTTCTAAAAAACTAGTATACTGAAACATATTTCTTCAGAGTAGAGTTAAATCACAAATGAGAAAAATTATCTCACACATGGAAAAAGAGCAAACTCAGTTACTGGATCTTTTAGGGTCCTTTGTCCATCTGACTCTCTAGCGATTATCTGATTCTATAAACTCAATGTTTTTTCCTGACTTTCTATTGAGTACGCTATTTTGCATCTCTCTAGTGGCAAAAGCAAACTTGGAGAAATCTGATAGGAATGCAAATTATTCAATCCATAACAATGCAAATGAACTTGGTCTGGTGGAACACCAATTGATTGGTGCCTTGTAGAATAGATAATAAACACATTTTATGTCCTCCCTGTTTTGTTCAGACTATGAAAGAACTTACTATGGTATTGATCAGTTTTGGATCTATTGACAAGTTTATTTCTGCATTCCTACACACACACACACACAGAATCAGTTCTTCAAATTCTTGGTTCCTCACTAATTGAGAAGTTATACAAAATATTTGATATAGATATTTTATATTTTTAAGAGAGTTTACTCGTAAGTAAACTTATCAGCTTACTTGTTCTCAAACTGAGCTTTATCACAAAGTAGTTAGGTAACCTGGGTAACTATATTTTAAAAATACCTGTCTACAAGTTTTCAAATCTTCCAAATAAGTCTCAATATATCAACATCCCAGCACAAGCAAATTACATTTAGCATTAGAACCTCCTATTGATATGGACTTATTACTTGAATATATTCATTTCCTAAGGCAGAAATAACATACCAATAATAAAACTTATGTAAAATCAAATTAGAACTATACATATCTAAGTAATATAACCATAATTTTATTAATAATAAAATGTTATAAAACAAGTATTCACTAAAATACTGAACAGTACATCCTTATTTGTGGCAGGGCGATTTTTACAATGAAACCTGCATTTTGTTTAACAAGTTCCCTTGGGAATGAAGAGGAACACATTGAAATGGAAAAAAAAAACATTCAGCTGAAAATTTCAGAATTAAACTATATAGACTAACTTCATATGTTAGGATAAATAAATATAACAGAGTTAAGCCCTCAATTTTCAATGCAATAAAATAAAAAATCAATATTTCAATTTTACCTCTAAAGTAAATTGCATACAAAGAATATCTTTTGGAAAAGCATTAAAATTAAGAAATGTGAACTACAATCCTTTCACAGAAAAGATATGGATTTACTGACTTTAATTCAGTGGTGCCATAGAAGTGACTTATTTTTAGGGGATTTTTTTACCTCATATGTAAACATTTAGACAATATATTACTCAGATTACCCACAAATGTCCACCTCATCTAATTAGTGATTCACACACACTTACCATGTAGATATTCGATAAAAGCCATTTATATAATAACCACATAAGCAAGAAACAAGCAAACCAAGCCACATTATTTGACTCTAAACACTGTGCAGATGTTTCTTATGCAATAAAGCAAGACAATACTGAAAGTAAAAATATACCCCATACTTTTTAATAGTGGGCATTTGCCTCCTTCCATGTTTTAACATCTTACTAAAGACTAAGTATTTACAATTATAAAAAATAATGTAATCTGAATTTTAAAAGTCATTATAAAAAGAGTATATAAACTGGATGCTGTGGTGCATGTCTGTAATCCCAGTACTTGGGGGGTTGAGACAAGAGGATGACAGGTTCAAGGCCAGCCTGAGCAACTTAGAAAGGCCCTCAGCAATTTAGTGAGACCCTGTTTCAAAATTCAAAATAAAATAGGGATGGGGTACAGCTCAGAGGTAAAATAACCCTGGGTTCAACTTCTATTACCACATTCACACAAAAGAGTACATAAGGTGCCAAATGAATGTATGTATATGTGTGTGTGTATATATATATACATGTATATATTCATATGCATACATATATACTTATTTATACATGTACATACATGTGCAGAAAAATATTGCAAAGAAACCCTTTAAAATGCTAGTACTACTAGTTAACTAATGAACTAGTTAGTGCTGACTGTTTTGTTATCTTTATAATTTTCTTATTAATTTGTGTGTGTGTCATACTTTCCTATGTCACACAATGTCCTTTGCATCTCTAAGTTTTCCGTCTGCTGTCTCTTTACCTAGGGGCTCCAGAAGCTCCCGAAAGGTCCCATTTCTTCTTTTTCTTCTCACAAGTGTTTCTGTCTTGTAACTGAAAAAGGCCCTCAGCAATGTAGCAACCACATTCACTGACTGTGGTTCACGAGCTTTCAGCCATGGCAGGCTTACGTGTTAGTGCTTCATCCACGATGCAGTTATAAATGTTTCATATCTTCTTAACGCTCACTTTCAGTGAGTCACACTTCATAGGTCCTCATTGTTACAAGAATGAGTCTTCTCTGAAGCTATACCAATGACTAACTAGTAGTATGTGGCATGGATATTAGCAAAGTCGCCCTAACTTATTATCTTTAAGGAATTAAACAACATATTTCCAATAGTGACCTATCTAGAAGCAAATGGCCTTGTTCTGATAAACGTATACTTTCTAATGGTTATATTTCCTAGAGTTCTACATAGTTACAAAATAAAGATGTAAAATGAAAATGGCGATCAAAAGACATTTGCTGCACTTGAATGAGTGAGAAGTATTCGTATCATCTGATCCTTAGTAAGATTCACATAAATCTGGTGCTGCAGTGAGGGGATTCCTGGAAATTGGCCAGATTCCAGCTGGGTTAACCTTGCTATCCTCACCTGTCCACTTTGAGTGGGCAAGCAGTGTTTGGGAAGGCTAGATCTTCCTTCCATTTGATGGAGACAGGTTGTTTGTCTAGGTGAGAGATGGATCCGGAGAACAGCATCAGAGAGGCCAAGACAAAAATTAAAGAGCCAGCTCGGGACTATTCTTAGAGCCCACACCTTACAGAAGTAATTACCAAAGAAGCTGATGAAGACCACATACCCATTACACCAAAAGACTAAGAGATGGTATATGCTTGTATTCCTGGTACTTGGGAAACAGAGACAGGACAATCACTTATTTGAGGCTAGCTTCAGAAACTTAGCAGTATTCTGTTTTTAAAAAAAATACAGGGTCGGCTTTAGCTCAGCGGTTACTTCCTCAGATGGTTTCAAAAAAAAAATAGAACTATGGGTATAGCTCAGAGAATAATGTCATTGGGTTCAAGAAGAAAGGAAGGAAAGAAAAAAGGGTGAAGGAGAGAAAGAGAAGAAGGGAAGAAAAATACTGAAAGAGCAGAGAAGCTCCCTTCTGTGCATCCTGAGATGATTGACAGCTTTTCAATTGTTCCATTAACCCCTGTGTACAGAGAGTACAGCCACATATAATCATTCATGGGCTGCCATCAATTAGGTTGTTCAGCAACTGGCATACAAAGGAATATCACCACAAGCTCAGGGAGACTTAACTTCGAATAAAAGAACAAAAGCATAGCAGTACATTTAAGAAAAACACAAAAGACGTTCCTGAAAGTACAACACATTCCATTTTCAAGATACAAAAATAATTGTTCCCCAATTACACCTGAATTAATAGAGTAACATTATCCAAACCTTCCAGTGAGTTATCTTATTTAAAATATAGCTACAATTTGTTACTGTGGTTTGCATGGTACATTATCATCCCAGATTCTACTAATCACTGACCTTGACTCGATCTTCTGTGACCTGACCATACTCCAGAATTCCAACTGAAACACTCTAAGCATGATCAGGTCTCCAGAAATTTATACCTTTTCTTCCCTCTCCCTAAGAGTCTCTTTCCAGAGAATCATGTTCTACTTGCTCAAGTATCTCTTCAAATGTCCTTTGACTTTCTTACTAAAACTGCTTTAGTCATACTCTCCCCAAATTCTTATCTATTCTTATTTACTTTAAGTATTAATGTCTGGAATACTTAAAACCTTTTTTTTAAAATTTTAGCTTCTCTCAAACAAGAAGAGATATACTCCATAAACATATCTGTTTTATTTATTTATCAATCCTTAGCACCTGGCTTAGGTTGTTATTTTATATGTTTGTTTTATTAGAAAATACATAAGTAAATTAATAGGAGGATGAATGAGTAGTTTTATCTTCATTTAAAATTGGTCTCTCAATACACTCAATTCTTGTTATAATGGGGATCGATTCTGATCTCCATTATAAAGAAATGAGAAGCATTTTTGGAAATGAACTCTTCTATGGTTAAGCATATGTATGAGGATGTTGAAGCTGTGATGTCAAATACAGCAAATGCCTACCAGGGGCCGTTGGACAAATATTGACTAGTGCAGCAGACTGTATTATTTGTTCACAATTATTTACTCCTGCTCCCTTTCTATGCTTCCTAATAGGCAGACTATAATTCTTGGCGCTATTGATTTCAGGCTCAATCCAGTAACTTATCAGTGGCTCTGACTTGCTGCATTTGAGCAGAGTTTTGAAAGACAGTTGAGTGATTTCTTGCTGGTCCTCTGGCTCTCAGACATTCATCATAAGAAAAGAACATTCCTGATAATAGCTGACCATTTCTTTGGCTTGGGTTCTAGAAAAAGACATAGAGTCCAAATGATCAGTCCATCAGGGTCATCCGCAAGAAACAAATACTTTATCATTACATCCCTCTGGGTATAATGGGGTTGAGTGTTTTGTTGTTGCTGTTGTTTGTTTGTTTGTTTGCTGCACAAAAAGCTGGCAAATACCTTGAAGCATTTCAAGTTAAATGTCTGCGAATATCTGAGCAAGATGGGAATACATTTATTCATCACTCTGTCTACAGCAGCTAAAACCATGTTTGACACATAGTAAATCCACAAGGATATTTTTATTACATAAAAGGTATCACTTGGATCAATAAAAGATGTCTGTTTATAAGCAAAGGGAATCAGCACATTATCTGTAAATTCTTTTATGTCAGTTTTACATGATCCTGAGAAAATCCTTACGGGTTCTTTTAGTGTGTGAAACCTGTGTTTCTGGCTAGCAGGCAGACCTTCCCAATAGCACTTCAGATTTTGAATTTGGTCACCCATCCCTAAGTGCTAACATCTAAGTTAGCTAATAACTAAACATACATCTGAATGTGTATAGTGTTTTATTAATATCAATATATTCGTGTTTATTTGCAACACCAAGTTAAATTTGAATTAAACTCTCTTCCATAACTCCAGTGTGCCTCCTTCCACATAACAAAATAATTTGTTTAGTTTGTCAGTCTCTACACTTTCGTAATTGCACAAAATTTTCAGATATATTATCCTTGGTCAATACAGCAAAATAAATAAAATCTATTTTTAATTTTTCAGATACCCAATTATGACTGACTAATTTTAGGAAATATTAAATAAAAATAGATATGTATATGAAAAGTGATGATGTTAAGGTATAGTCATAAATTAGCTCAAGGAAGGTCACTACTAGTACTTTTTTTTTTTTTTTTGCTGGTCTGGGGATGGAACCTAGGGGCATTCTTCCTCTGAGCTACACCCCCTGCCCTATTTTTTATTATTTTTAATTTGAAACAGGGTCGCACTAAGTTGCCAATAGCTTCACTAAGTAACTGAGGCTGTCCATGAACCATGATCCTCCGGTCTCAGCCTCTAGAATACTTGGATTACAAATGTGTGTCACCACACCTGGCTAGTACTTTTCTTTATAACTTTTCTTAGTTTCTCTCTTCTAGACTCAGAACTTCAGTAATAAATCCTACTTTCTTGCCCTGAACAAAAGTCAATTCAAGATGGATCAAATACTTGGAAATTAGACCAGAGAACTTGAGGCTCCTTAAAGAGTGCATAGGTCCAACACTGCAACACATAGGAACAGATAAAAACTTTCTCAACCACACCCAAAAGGCACAAGAAACTAAAAGATGAATCAATACGTGGGATCGCATTAAACAGAAGATGTTCTATACAGCAAAGAAAACTATCAAGGACCTCAACTGAGAGCCAACTGAATAGAAGAAGATTTTTGCCAACTATTCCTCCAACAGAGGACTGATATCTAGAATATACAGAGAACTCAAGAAAATCAGCAGCACTAAGAAAACAAATAACCCAATCAAAAAATGGGCAAGTAAACTAAATAAATACTTCATGAGGGAGGAAATTCAAATGGCCAACAAATGCATGGAGAAAATGCTCAACATCATCAGCAATCAGAGAAACACAAATCAAAACTATCCTGAGTTTCCACCTAACTTCATCTAGAATGGCAATCATTCAAAATGCAAACAACAATAAATGCTGGTGAGGATATGAAGTGGAAACTCTAAAACATTGTTGGTGGGATTGAAAATTAGTACAACCACTTTGGAAAACAGTATGGAGGATTCTCAGAAGAATGGGAATGAAGTTACCATATAATCCAGCAATACCACTCCTGGTATCTACCAAAAAATAAAATAAAATAAAACTACCAAACTAATGCATGTATATCTATGTTCATAGCTGCACAATTCACCATTGCCAAACTATGGAACCAGCCATGATGTCCATCCACAGATGAATGGATTACAAAACTATGGTATATGTACACAATGGAATTTTACTCAGCCATAAAGAAAAACACAATTATGTCATTTGCAGAGAAATGAATGGAACTGGAGGACATTATGCTAAATGAGATTAGTCAGTCACAAAAAATAAGAAATCATATGCTTTCCCTAATATGTAAAAGCTATGGAGAAAATGGGTCATAGCAGGAATTCTAGACTAGAAGGAGATTCTATAGATGAGCAAATAAGGTGACCTAACTGAAGGGACTGGAGGGTAAAAGAGAGAAATTCTCTAATGCACATGATACTTTAACAAACAAGTAGTATCAATCCCCACCAAGCCAAACTTGAGAAGGAGGGAGGAGGAAGAAATGAGTGGGAAAAATAAAAGAAAAAAATTGTTATTAATAATCATTAAGTCAGTTATTCCAAACATAGAGAATTTCTCCCATTTGTAAAATGAATATCACATAGTACTGTTCATCTTACATAAACTTCTTGTTGCGGGATCTGTCCTTGCTATGGTTTAAATGCTTTCCCAGAAACTCATTATAAAGTATTAAGAGAGTGGAAAATTAACCTGACTGGTATATGGAGATGAAGCATGTGGGAAGTAATGAAGGTACCCTAGTCAGATGAGACTGTAGCTTTATAGGAAAAGAAGCAGAGACCTGAGCTAGCATCTCTGCCTCAACATGTGGTGTCCTGTGCTGCCCTGGGAAACTCCCCAGTATCAAGAAGATCCTCACCAGATGCAGCCATCAGATCCTGACCTTTCCACTCTTCAGAAATATGAGCCAAGAAACCTTTTTATATGTGACTCAGTCTATCGTTCTTAGTTATTGTAACAAAAATGAACTATGATAGTCTTTGCAAAATACGATTTATTCTTAATAAATTCCCTAGTTACCTTATGGAAGGCAAATAGAAGTGTTACTTTATTTTTTCAGTATTTTAGGAAAATATATGTATTCATGTTTTCTGGTATTTCATTGCATTCTGAATGGAGAAGAATTCAAAGAATATGCTTTGAAATTTACATAAAAGTTCAAAATTATTTGAAGCTTTTAAAATTTTTGTAGAAATAAATGAAATTGCACATTTGAAGACTCAATTTAATCTATCAATTTGTCAAGTTTAATTAATTAATTTATTTATTTATTTATTTATTTATTGTGTGGTACTGGGGTTCCTGGAAACCCTTATACCTCTGGGCTACACTCCCAGACCTATTTTTTTATAATTTTTTTAAAATTTGGAAACAGGTTCTCTTAAGACAGCGTGGCTGGCTTTGAACCTGAGGATTCTCCTGTCTCCACCTCCCAAGTGCGGGGATTATAACCATGTACCACCACACCCAGCTATCAAGTTTATTTTTGAAGGCTTGCCTTAAGAAAGAATTAATTCTAATGGCAAGAAGTTTGATTGTTTGAATACCATACAAACTGAACTTCTGTTTAAAGCCTTAATTAGATATATCAAGAAGCTGTTGCATGTATAATTTGTTTTTTACAAAAACTTAAAGAAGAGTATTTGTGCCTAGATTATTTAAAAATTTAGTTTAGCATAAAATTAAGACATCTCTGAGAACTCTTGAAAGAGATAACTGCATCTTTGTAATTTATAGCTTGCATAAATTTATTAGCTATCTTTACATCCTGTTCACCAATAAATATGATCGAAGCATTTTGAACATCTTCAACAACTTTAAATTTAATTTGTATTTTAAGCTAGGTTTCAATTCTCTTTAGAAAGATTTCAACCTTAATTAAAACTTTCATACAGTCAAATCTTCTCACATTCTTAGTCAAAATGCTTTCACAAGTAAATTTTTCTGGTTATATACAATATTATAGATGCAAACTTCATCCCAGTTCCCTTATTGGATTAGAGCTTCATCTCTACCATATTAAAAGCAGATTATAAGAAGGGGCTTTTTTGGTTAACAAAAAGAACATTAAAGTAGACAGTCTTTAATGTTATAATTACTTCTTCCCCTTTAAGTACTTTCATCTATAGATAATAGACTCAATGACAAGTTGGTTGACCTTCTAACGTTTCCATGAAAATCAATATTCATGAGTGAAAACTATGAGCATCTGCTATTTATATTCTGAAAAACTGTCATTGCCAATTGCATTTTTAAATCCTGCTTATGAAACCACTCAACTCCACCTATAAAATTGAGAAAGAAAAAGGTGCTTGATTCTGGTAGGATCGATTTGAATTTAATGTCTTTTTTCTTTACAAAATATTAGTCTATTTTAATACCATACAACTTCTGGATAAGCATTTTAGATTGTGCACTTCATGATAGAATAACAAATTAACATAAGACTATCGTGTGGTGTGGTTTTCAACATGTAGTCCCTGGACCAACAACCTCAGCACTACTTGGAAATTTGCTAGTGTTCTTCTTAGGCCCACTTGAGGCTGCTGAATCTGAGACAATGGATATGTGTATCTGGGCTCAGTAATCTGTGCTTTAATAAGTCCTGCAGAAGTTTCAGAGGTTGGGGAGCACTGCTTTGGCATGTTTCACAGTGGTCAATGAGTATCTCCCCTTCCAGAAAGCTCAGTATTCCTTTGACCTGCAGAGTTCCTCCCTCTGTCAGGCTTTGTTGTCCTTGATGTTTAGCTCATCCCCCCAGAAAGTATGGAAGCATTAGATCACTGCAAATTTCCCTGATGTTGAAGTTTTTAAATTCCACATAACTGTGACTATCTTTAGTTCCTTCTTGGAAGTAAATAGAAGGGGAAAAAAGCAGCTTAATCTAAATCAGAGTTGACATCATACCAGTCTTTAAACCTACACCACCATTGTATGCACAAGTCCAGCTCAGTGATGGTTGAAAAAAAACATTAACCTAACTGTTGAACAGTCTTGTATACATGACTGATGGTAAGGTGAGTACTCTCTGGACACTCTACATCTCTGGATAATAGAATCTATTTTCGGGATTTTGACCTGAAGAATTTACTCTCAGTTTTTAATTAAAAGGGTCAGCCTTTACTGTTTTACCAGAATGTATCCTTCTTGGGTATTGTTCTACAATTTTAGAGGGTATTATTTGTATTCCAACCAAAAAATATAGAAAACAAGTATGTGGTCCATAGGATCTTTTTCCCTTCTGAAAGAACCCTTCAATAAATTTAGAGACTTGCTATTGGAAATCATCATATGTTTTAGCAACATTACCTGGATATGTCTAAATTCAATTTCTGTGTCTTCAAGAATAGCCACTCTCTTTAAACTATTATTTACCCTACATAAGGTAATGTCCCAGAGAGCAAAAGGATCACATGAAGATAATATAATTTAAAATTCTGAAAATATATGAAAAAAATTTGAACTTATACTAAGATTGGGAATATTTGGGAGGTGATAGAGTTTAAGTTTAAAATGTCTACCAAAGGCCCAGGTGTTCAAGGCTTGGTCTCTAGGTTGGCACTGTTGGGAGGGAGAAGAACCATTAGGAGGCCTAGTGAGAGGATTTCTGGTTATCCAGACCATGTTCTTGAAGGAGACAGTGGGATGTCACCCTCTTCTCACTCTTTCACTTCCCAGATACAAAGTGAGGACCTTGTCAAATGTTATGATGTTCTTCCTCACCACCGGACCAAATAAATGCAATAAGCCTACCCAGCCTTGGGCTGAACTTCCAACCCTGAGCCAAAGTAAATCAATTCTTTTCATAAATCGATTTTCTCAGGTATGTGTTGCTGTAACAAAAAGTGAACTAACACAAATGAAAGAACAAAAAGAAGAAGAGAAGGAAACAGGGGAAAAGAAAAGAAGGAGTAAAGAAGGCAAGAAGGGAAAGGAGAAAAGGGAAGAGAATATAAAACTTTCTTAAAAATATAAAGAAATAAAAGATTATATAGGAACAAAAGTAATGGTATTACAAAGAGGGAAATGGGTCATAACAAAAATTAGTGACCAAAGCTGGAAGACTCAAATTTAAAGGGCAAAAATAGGATATTCTTTAGAAGACAGGCTAATGAACAAGTCAACTATTATTATGCTTTCGAGAGAAAAAAAAACATCAAGGAATCTTACAGGTAATTATAGGTGATACAAAGACATATGTACTAACGATAAATATGAGGATTTTATGTTCTTTTTCTTTCTGTTAAGTCAGGGAGAATTTTTTTATTTAATACTAATATGTCTTTCACATTTTTAAATAACTTTTTATTTTTTCATTCTTAACAAGAAAAAGGTGAGCTTTTGGCCTCTAAGTGGCATTCAATCACACTATTTTGTTATTTGCTGTAAGTAGTTTTACCCTTAACTTCTGTACAAG
This sequence comes from Muscardinus avellanarius, assembly GCF_963383645.1. Lineage (NCBI taxonomy): Eukaryota > Metazoa > Chordata > Mammalia > Rodentia > Gliridae > Muscardinus > Muscardinus avellanarius. Next base: position 14,954,711 of record NC_137793.1, read on the forward strand.
CTATTCAATGACACAAGACTGATGAAATTTCTAAAATCTGATCTTTCCCAAATTTATAATGCTTGGCTTTCCACCTTCTGAACTCAACCTAAATAAATTTTCTCTCTAAAAACTTAGAAATACTCCTCAACTAAATTTACACATCAACTAAATTCAACCACCTGTTTTTAATTTTTGATAAATATTTAACTTTAAATAATTTTAGGGTCTCACTAAGTTGCTGAGAGCCTCACTCTGTAGCTGAGGCTGGCTTCGAACCTGTGTGATCCTTCCGTCTCAGCCTCCCAATCGCTGGGATTACAAGCGTGCGCCACCACACCCGGCTATGTTCTATAAAATTATATATATATATATATATTTGTGTTAATCATCAACACTATCAGTATTCAGAACAGTTTTAATTTTATATAAAACATGCCTAGTACAACATTCTTCTTTCAGGTCAAGCTTCTTATTGGTTTCTACACATATCTTAATATCACCACTACACAGTGTTTTGGTCTTCTTTTATATCCACTTCACTTAAAACCATCATAAATTTATTTTTAAACTTTGATAAATTGTGCTTAAATGGTGTTTAGTGAATGTTACATTTTGTGGAAATTTGTACGCTTCATTATCTAAAGTCAGAAGCTCATTATGCTGAAATGTTGCTAGGGAACCATTTCTTATAGCTCCCAGTAAAATCCTAAAAGAAAAACAATAAGAGTTTACAAATATATTCTAAGGTGTTCTTTTCAGTTATTTTATTAATTAAACAACCAACACTGTATACTAATGTAGATGGAAGTAGACAACATATTTATGGCATTTCACACATGCAAATATTGTTAAGAAATAGTTAATGTAACACCTCATTTTATAAGGTGATCTAAAATGTTAAGAAGTTTGCCCTGATCACACAGCAAGTTAATGATTTTGCCTGGATTAAAACCCATGTGGTCCAAAACAGCAAGCATTTCTCTATCCCCCATTGTCCTTTCACAAGCAGAAAGAAAAAATATATAGGTTAATTTTGAAAAAGTAGCAAAGAGTTTTCTAGGCTTCAAGCTTCAGAATCAGACCATGTGTAAATTAAACGAAAATTGATAACATCTAAGGACTAATTAGTTGACTAGTCAAACATGACAAAAAGTGTCAAATACTTTGTTTTAGATTTGATATTTACATCAGCAATTTTCATTAAGGAACCTTTTGATGAGTTCACTGAGGTATTTTAGCTAGACATGTGGTCTGATACTATGTAAAATACAGAGAATCAGTGCAATGTTATAGGTAGATACATTGCATATTTTAAAAAATCATTCAAATATTAATAAATTTAAGCCAGTTTATAAAAATTACCATCCTCTTTTATTCAAAACTACTGTTCTTTAAAACCCAATTCAATCTTGGCATGGTGACACATGCTTGTATTCCCAGCGTTTGGGAGGCTGAGACCAGAGGATCGTGGTTCGAGGACAGCCTCAGCTATTTAGTGAGGCCCTCTGCAACTTAGCGAGACCCTGTTTCAAAATAAAGAATAAAAAATAGGGAAGGGGGTGTAGCTTAGAGGTCAAATGCCCCTGGGTTCCATCCCCAAATCCATAAAAAAAATAAAAAATAAAATAAATAAAACCTGGTGGGGCATTCATTTGAACCACCCCACCCCCCCATGCCATTCTGGCAAGGGGCTGTAACTATCTTCTGTATTTCTATCTTTTTAATAAACTTTAAATCTTCAGAAAGAGTCTGGGCTAATGTGTGTTTATCCTTAGCTCAAGACAAGAACCCGTGCTTTTTATCTGTTTTTCAGTTGTTGTTTTTTTGTTGTTTGTTTCTTTGGAGAGTTATCACAAAATTATTCCCGGGGGTCTAACAAAGATCCCTGGGGACAGTTTCCCAAACTGTAACATATTTGGCGCTCAACAACTTGGGGCAACGTGGGGCACGTGGCTCTCTACTTTTCATGAGACTTTTTGGCCAGTGGGTCGGTGGGCAGCAGCAGCTTTAGCTCCAGCTGTAGAGCTGTTGAGCTTTAAAACAACTATAGAGCAGCCTTTGCGTCACAGCATCTCTGAAAGTGAATTCCAAAGCATCTTGCTGGTGGCCCGAAAGCCACTGCATCTTGAAGGTCTGTAACCCTCCCCAAAACGGAACCAGATCCTGGTGGATGACTGGAGTGCTGGTGCCAACAGGCTCTCTGGAACTGTGGAGATCCCCCCCTGCCATGGACTAGCTATGGCAGAATCTGCAGGGGAGGGGAACATTCTCCATTAAATAGCATAGGCTTGATAGGCCCAAAGAGTGCCCGTCCATGCTGCCCACATCACAGATGGGACACTCTTTTAAAAGCCCTATACAAAGTTAAATCTAAAAAGAGAAAGGTCCATGGCCCACCTTCAGAAAACTCCCCAAACAGAAGACTCCAGCCAGCGCTCATTTCTAAATAGCAGTGATTTTTTTCCCCAGAATTGGGAAACAGGTTCTAGGGAGACAAGCTAAAGGTGGACAGAGAAAGCTCCCCAAACAGGAAACACCAGCCAGCATCCATTTCTAAAATGGTAGTAAGGTTTGTTTGTTTGTTTTTTTCTTCCAGTGGTTAGAAACAGGTTCTAGGGAGATACGCTAGCTTGCTTTTGGCGGCAACATCTAGGAAGTGTGGCCATTAGCAACTGCGACCACGTGCACCCTGTTGGTCTGTGAACTATGGCAGTTCGCAGTCCCCAGAAGCTATTGGAAGCCTGCTTCTCCAAGAGCTCAAGAAAAAGCCTAGCTGGGTGTGGTGGCGCACTCTTGTAATCCCAGCATTTGGGAGGCTGAGACCAGAGGATCGCGGTTCGCTGACAGCCTCGGCTACTTAGTGAGGCCCTCTGCAACTCAGTGAGACCTGGTTTCAAAATAAAGAATAAAAAATAGGGCAGGAGGTGTAGCTCGGAGGTGTCAAATGCCCCTGGGTTCCATCCCCAGACCTGCAAAAAAGAAAAAATTTTTAGCCAGATAACTACCAGGGGGCTTGCTAGGTGAAGGGCCCGCACCCAGGAGGCATTGTCTGGCCATTCAGCAGGCAGTTTCAGCCAGCAGTTACATCTCCATTTGCATAAGAAAGCCCTCAGGGAAGGAAGCTCAGGAGGGAGCCACCCCTGACCACATGGCAGCTTAGGATTCTTGGACACACTAAAAATGACAGAACATTTTCAGGGAAGCAAATTAATAAGGTTATTTTTTTTTTTAATGAAAATATTTTCAGCTAGAAAACTTCATTGGGAGGAGGGACAGGTAGGAGGGGCAATGCAGGGCAGAATGGAGGGTGGCTAAAAGTTCAAGCCTGCATTGTCCTTCTGGTGGACTGTGAGGCCACTCTCGCAGCTCCATGCACACAGGCATCCCAGCTAGACGCCCCTGCTTGGGCTACTAGGTTTAGAGAATGCAAGAAACTTCATCCGGACAGAGAAGGGCCACACAGCTTAATCAGACAAGGGAATATGGAGCAAGGGGAAAGGGTGGCAAAACCACTTTCCAGTAAACTGGTAGGAAATGAGGCCACCCTCAAGGCCCACACACAGAGGGTGCAGGGACAGGAGGATGACCTTCTGAGCACAAAATACCTCTCGATGTCTTAAGATGAGATTCCAGAAATATCCCAAATACTAGGATAATTGGTTTTAGATTGGGAAGCTCTGGGAAGCAGGGGATGACCTTGCCCAGACAGACCACTAAAACCCCACCCTCTCTCCCTCAGATGGGATCCCAGAAATCCAAGGTGGAAGCCGGATCTCCACTCGCATGTGTTCTCCAAAACTGGGAAAAGTTTGATTCCAAAATGCTAAAGAACGCTCTCATTTATTTTCTGCACCCAAGTATGGCCATAGTATGCACTGGGAGACAGAGACACGAGGCCTCGTCAGGGAGGTTTAAATTATAACACTATTCAACAACTAGATCTTTTGTAAAAAGGAGGAAAGATAGATGGAAGTAGCTTATCTTCACCTGTTCTTTAACCTTCTTTAACACCCCCCAGATTTCTTTAAGGATTGCAGGGTTGAAACAATTGTGGCAGCCTTGGCTACAGTAGGGTGGGGAGGGAGAGTGTAGAGTTTGATCTGTCCATATGCAGTTCTTTCTTTAGGGCTGATTGTAAGGCTACATCACTAACTCAAACAATAGGTGCTGGCAGTCTTAGTCAATTTTTTTATCCGGTAGAAGGGGAGGTCATTCTTTAGACAAAGACTACTATTGCAGGCTGCCAATTTAGTTTAATCGGGACTTGAAAAGGGAAATACAGAGGGGCAAAAGCCATGAAAGAAGTCTGGCTGAGCACAGAAGCCTAGGCTCAAGTCTTTAGGGGTGGAGAGAAAGGGCATCTCTGACATAACTGCCCTCAACCACAAGGCCAAAAAGGGCCTTCTGAGGCCTGAATCATAGGACAAGGGGATCAGAAAATGGCTGAGCACCCCCAGTTCTGGAGGAAACTGGAGCCCCCAGACCTAGGTTCCCAGTGATTCCTCCCAGTTCCCACCTGAGTTAAGACTAAGGAGCCTGAGGCAATCTCAGTGAGATCTCCGAGGCCAGATCTAAGGCGTTGCTCTTCTTTCCTGGCCCAAGGTCTAAAAGCTTAGGGGGGGGGGGTCTGGGGGGAGGCATATCAGGCTAGCCCCAAACCATCTCTTTACTCAAGATTCAGCCTGCTGCATCCAGGGTGACCGTCTATTCTCCCATTCTTAGCCATACCAGAGATTTTAGCTCCTCTGGTAACAAGGAGATATAATGTTAGGAAACCAACATTGTCTTTTTATTTTTATTTTCAACCAGTCTTAGCTAAAATGTAAACTCCTAAAAAGCTGTGCAATTAGACCCTTGTGAGATGTGATTAAATAGTTATTTTCTCTTTGACAGAATTAATGTTTTAGGACACTAGTAAAGTTTATTTAATGTCATGTATTTCTGTGGTAAACAATGAGACAGTTATCCTTCTGCAAAATTAAGGTTTTAAGGTGCTAGTGATATTTACCTAATGTATTCAGTTATTAAATTGGGGAAGTGCAAAATACAATGCTTTAAAGTGCTCTTAACTTCATAAGGCTTAAAGTAACACTTAAGTCTTTTAAATGTTTTTTTTTTAATTGCTGGTATATGAACATTATTAAATGGTATGCTTTTTTGGGGGGATTGCTTGTATGTAACAACAAAAGACAGATGTAGAGAGTCTATAAATGTATTTCTTTATATGTTGGTAAATACAGAGAAAGGAAATTTTGTGAGATTAAGAAAGCACATTGTAAGGTTTATCCTACTATTGTCCCAAATGGAAAACAAAAGACCAGGATAGAAAAATCAGAGGGTTAAAGTAAGTTGTAAAGCATTGGTGGAATGTTTGTTTATAAGTTTTATCCTAAGATTGTCCCAAATGGGAAAGAAAGGACCAGGATAGAAAAATCAAGAGGGTTAAAGCAAGTTGCACAGTGTTTGTGGTATGTTTGTTTGCATATGAGAAGATGGTTTTACTAGTTAAGATGAAATGCATTTCTAGTAAGTCTACCTCTCTTTGGACCTCTGGAGGCCATTTTATTTAAACTTATGTTTGGCCCATCATTTCCACATTATGTGGTTAAGTTTGTCTTCAATGGAGTTAAAACCATTAAGTTCCAGGATTATACAGGCACTCAAATTTGTGTCTTTTTACTTTTCCTACTTATACTCATTTTTCTGGATTAATTAAACAATGAGGCAGTTCATTTTGGTCTTTTTCCAATTGTTACATGTTCAGTTGCTAACAGGTCTTACAGCATCTAGCTACAGCAATGACACAATGGCAATAAAAAATTCCTTAATATTACAGTGCTGGGCAAATAATAGTTCTTCCATAGGACTGGTAATATAGGTAAAAGATACAAAAACAATATTTTCTCATAAAGCTCAACAGTAAAGATTTAAAAATTTAACGAATCAGTCAAAGACTTTTAATACCAATTTTTCTGTTATTCAGCCTCAAGCCACTCTATTATATACTGGCATCTATATTAAAATTAAAAAACAGTACCCTAATCATATAACATATAAGAAATCAGCTAAAATCTTTATTCAAATTACCTCAAAGCCTATTCCAGGTCTCCACAGTACTAATTTCTGGAATCACATGGTACAAAATAAACTAAATACATCCCACTTTTGTGTGTTTTAGCCTAAGTCAGCAAAACAGGTTTTAACTTCTCATTTAAGTGCTATCTTTGTGTTTTCATGGTTAACCTGTATTGTGAGTGTTGTCTCATAGGGTTAAAGCTTTCCGACATCAGATGGTGTTACAGACAGAACCTGACAAAAACATCTATCAAAGCCCTTTGTATGGTCAAAAAGACACACCACATGGACCCATCTGATTCCCCCATGCCAATTACATACACCTGTACCCTAAGCCGGGGCCCCCTTACATCACCCCTGTTCAGCCTGAAGAAGCTCAATGAGTCATCATTCTTATTCCTTTGCTATTGGCACATGTATGTAATAATAATAATGGGAGAAAATTGATGGAAATTGAGCTCATGTTAAATGTTTGTAAAATTGTAAAAGTCAAAATGTATTTTCTGTATCTACCTTTGGCCTGACAGGTGTCAGAGGGGGCTGTACCAGTATTGGGAAAGCTATGATTATTTGAGAAAGCTATGATTATTAATATATTCTGAAAATTGGGTGAAGGGCAAATCTGTGAAAGGACTTGGTTTCTGCCTAGAAGCAGGCAATTATTCCAATGTAAATTAACCTAGCTAAAGGTAATTAGCAAGTCCATAGGAGAGGGGAACTAGGACTTCCTCATCCTGATTCTAAAGACAGGTTTACATAATAATTGGATAATCTAGCTAGGATGGGAGGCGGGGTCAACCTTTGTGAAAGGAGACACCTTGCCACACCTTGCTGGGGGAGGAACCTTACAGGGACAGTTTTACTACATCAGAATTACGTAAACAAGAGAGGTCATGGGTATAAAAAGCCCGGTCCACATGTTGTATCTTTGGTGGGGCATTCATTTGAGCCACCACCCCCCATACCATTCTGGCATGGGGCTGTAACTATCTTCTGTATTTCTATCTTTTTAATAAACTTTAAATCTTCAGTAAATAAATAAATAAATAAAACCCAATTCAAGCTAGTTGTGGTGACATACACCTGTAATCCCAGTACTTGGGAGGCTAAGACAGGAAAATTGTAGGGTTGAAGCCAGGTACAGCAATTTAGTAAGGTACTCAGAAACTTAGAAGACTGTGTTTCAAAATAAAAAAAATAAAATAGGGCTTAGGGTCTAGCTCAGAGGTAGAATGCCTCTGGATTCAATCCCAAATACCAAAAGGATAAAAAATAAAATAAAAATAATAAGGCCCAGTTCAATTACAATTTCTGTCTGATACATGACTTAGTTTTATTAATCTAACTCTTCTCTGCTCTACCCTAGTTCTTAAAATTTTCATCACAGTTTAATAACTGACTAAATATTTTATATTATTCTTCTTTATATGTTTGTTCCCACTATGATTAAGAATACTTCGAGAAACAGCCTGTATATAATGCTTTTCTTATCCAAGTTGGCCACGAACCATGCGACAGTAACTAAGTCCAAAATTATTTTGACAATGATAATGCGTAGAAGTTTTATATGTTCCAGCAGAAAGAGCAGCATATCTTTATAAGCTCTGAAATTCTATCAAAACACAAACTGAAAAGAAAATTAATATTCAGAAAGAGTTGACAAATTGGAACTAAACACCTGACAATGAATCATCAGTAATTTGTGCAGATTTTGTAACATTACAAGAGTTACTGTGCATTGCACAGTACTTATTACTTTAGGAGGCTGGTGCATGAAACTCTAAAGAGAACCTTAGAGAAATTAATTTTCAGCCTGGCCCATTCTTCCAGCAAGTTGAAAGACCTTGGGGAAGGTACGAAAGCGCTTAGGCTCTCAATTAGGATTGATCTCTGAAAGTGCTTCTACCTCCAAAATATTATGATTTTATTTAAGTTCTAAAAGCATTCTTTATTTTATGGAAGTTACAGGAATTTAATTTCCAGCAGAGCTTATAAAAATCAAATGTTTAGCTTATCTCTGTTTTAATACAACATAACCTTTATTTTAAGTGAATTTGTGAGAAGCCATTTCAAACATGGAAACTGAATAAGGAGAATTCTGATGTTTTAAACAACAGAATCTGGTGTCGGCTGACTTCAATTTAAAACCCTGCTTGACCCCAACTTGTTATTAAAACTTGAATAAACAACTGCTTTATTCTCTTTTTGCTTGTTGTTCTGATCTATAAATAAGTGCAAGTGGTGAGGAATTATTATTATAAACATTCTCTAAAGAAATTTCCACACTTTCATTATATTTTAAGTTAATGGTATAATATTTCAACACAACCCCTATTGCTGAAGACTAAAGAAAGAAGCAAACTAAATATTATACCAGTCACAGCTCCAAAGAGGCATAAAGAGAATGTCCTATGATTCACTATAGCAAAGTTCTACAAGTAAATTTTAACTTATTTCTTAACTAAATCTATATATGCATGTATGCATGTGTGTGTGTGTGTGTGCGCGCGTATGCGCACATGGGTAAATGCGCATACACTTTAAAAACTAGCCCTATTTGGGAGGCTGAGACAGGAGGATTGCAGGTTCAGGGTTAGCCTCAGTAACTCAGTGAGGCCCTCAGTAATATAGTGAGACCAGTTTCAAAACAGAATAACATAAAGGGCTGGAGGTATAGCTCAGAGGAAGGATGCCCCTGGGTTCAATCCTCAATTTAAAACCAAAATACAAACAAACTAAAAAACTAGACCCTGCTTTTCTTCTGAAGTGCAGCTTTCTTTTTTTAACTTATTTTTCTTTCTGACTAACTTTTATACATTTATTGGTACATTAGAGTTTTACATCGTAATATAATTCATAGCGATGGTAACATATAGGCACACATATCTGATTGTGTTTAGACATCTCATAGCCATTTCAACCTGTTCATATCCAAAATCAGACCAACTTGATTTGTCCTTCTAAAACCTGTTATTCTGGTGTCATAATTCACCTGAGAGCTCAAACCAGAGACCCTTCATCCCTCCTTTTTTTTCTACCCACCACAGAAGTCGAATCTGTGAGCACCTCCTAATAGACCCCTCTAAAATGTCTTCAATGCATAAGCCTCTCTTTATCACCGATACCTGCTAGTCAATATTACCATCAACTCTTCCCTGAACGACTCTAACAGACAGCTCTTGATCCTATTTTACTTGAACCATGACCCATTTTAACAGTCAGAAGAAATATGCAGAACATAAAGTGGTCACTATTCTAACAGAAGCCCTCCAATGGATTCCCAGTACACACTGTGTATCATACTCTACAAGCTCTTAAGATTTAATGTTCCCCTCTAACATTAGAATCTAACATTAATATCCTGAGATTCTCTGATATTTTCCTTTAAAACAGATTCTGAAGAAGCCAGGCATGGTGGTGCAGGCTTATATTCTCGGCATTTGTGAGGCTGAGACAGGAGGATCTTGGTTTCTGGCCATCCTCAGCTACTTAGTGAGGTCCTTTGCAACTCAGTGAGACCCTGTTTCAAAATAAAGAATAAAAAATAGGGCTGGGGATGTAGCTCAGAGGTAGAATGTCCCTAAGTTTCATTCCCAGTAACACACACACACACACACACACACACACACACACACACACACAAATCTGAAGGGCTAAATGAGTGATGTGTTACAAATAGGCCTCTACCATATTGTACACTTTAAAGATGTACTGCACACAAAAAAATCTACTGCATTTCAGAGTTGCTGAAAAACGTTATTTTTCATATGAAGGGTCCCTAACTATTATCCGATATTTTTAGCACAGATTTACATATGGGTATGTATAGGGCCATATAACATCAAAGTCCCACAGAACTTATATTTTAACATGCTATGTAATTTACTCATTCAGATAACTATTAGTGCTCTAAATAGATTAAACTGGCTTTAATTTGAATATGAAGTGATTTTACTTAACTAAATAGTGTTTTCAGCATAAAAATAGTTAAACTAAATAGTGCTTTGCATAAAGTTGCATCTACATTTATAAGTTATAATGATCTAATTTTAGGCAATCATACCCTCAAAGGGTCATATTTTGCACACATACTGCTATAAATTAAAGCAAGTGGGAGCAGAGAATAAAACTTACTCATTAAGACAAGGAACCTGTGAATAGACCTACTAACCTCAGTTAAATAGATGTTTTAAGTCAGGGATTCAAACTAGGTGATAGGTCTTATGTAAGATAACATCTTCACCTGAAATTAGAGCAAAAAGGAGCACATACAAATTTATAACATGAACCCTCTTACCACAAATATTTCATTTTTGAAACCTACCAATTAAAACTAATACTGAGAATAAGTTGCAAAAAAAAAAAAAACCGTTAAGAATTAATTAACTCCTGTAGTCATCTAAGTAGGAGCTCATTATGATCTGTAAAACCTGTAGAACCTGAAAAAATTGCCTGAGGCATCTCAAATATAAGAGTGATAATAAGTAGTCAGAGAAAGTTTTCTTAAATTAGCCAATTTATATTTTAGATGTGGAGAGGACAAGCCTTATTTTTAACATTGTTCTGATAGCTTCAGTATTTAAAAATAGAAAGAAATCAATGCACTATTAATCATTTATTGTGAAGTGCCCAGAAGTGAACTTGATCATAGATATCTGCAAAAAAAAAAATCACTATCTTTTTTTAGGTAGCAATGTACATCATACTCAATAATTCACAATAGGTATATATTGAGGGTTGATCTAGGGGGATATATAAATTTTTAATGTAACATTTATAAAAATAATCAAAAACATGAATTAATGAAAATAAGAGAACTTTTCATCACCTGTCAAATTATAATATAGTCATCTATTAACACATTCTGAAGTCCTAAAATATAAAATAATTTGTTTAAAAATTGATTTGGAAAGTTTTTTCTGTGATGTTAATGTTTTTGTTTCATCCAAAACTAATGATGAAACTTAATCCCCAATTCTACAGCATCAGGAGGTAAAGTCTAATGGGAGGTGTTTAGGTCATCAGAGTTCTTTCTTAATGACTGCATTAATTCCACTATCATAAGGGTTTTCAGGAGTGTCTGCTTCCTCTTGTGCTTTTCTGCCTTGTGAAGAGTAGTAATTCTCCACTGAGCATTCAAGGTACCACCTTTGAGCAAAGACCAGGACTTAACCAGGCATTAAACCTGCCAGCACTTTGACTTTGGACCTCCCAGCTTCTAAAACTTACATTTACAAATAATTGAACTGATGTTTATAAATTACGGCCTCAGGTATTCTTTTATAGTGGCACAAAATGGACAGAGATACTATTAATATATTTTAATAAAAATTTGAAAAAATAAAAGAACATAACTAAAAATGTCTCATTTATTTGAAATATACATTCATGTATCTGTCTAATGCCAATTTCTATCTGTTGAGTACCACGTTACTAATCTTTTTATGTATTTTATCTCACCAAGTCCTTATTTGGTAGGTATCATTAGAAATTTCATTTTATAGATGAAGACACTTAAATTCAGAAATTAGGTGACTTTCCTAACTTCACTCAGGAAAGCAGCAATAAAGCAGTAGAATTTTAACTATAGCCTGGGTCAGAATAAAATCAGAGCCTGCATAAGAAAGATAGGCTTGAGATAGGTAAAGTACCAGTAGGCATTCTATCAGAGAAGTAGAGTTAAGAACTATCAGTTTTTATAAGAAATTTTTATATTTCATAATCCCTTATTTTAATGGTATAAGTATCCAGTATTTTTAAAATAAAAAGTGTCAATTATTTTTAAAATAATATAAAGAAAAGATGGTGCTTTTTATGACATATATAGTCATAAATAATGCCAGTATGTGAAAACAGAAACAATAACAAATGAAACATTTGTAATTCATTGGTAAGCAAAATGTGAGATCAGAAGAGCACAAGAAAAATAGAAATCAAAATGGGAGAGATATACTGCCCTAAGGAGCAGGTCCAGAATTTTTTCAGTAGCAACCAGAAAATCTTTAGGCAAGATTAATCCAAATTACCAGTGAAGATTGGCAGATTATGAAGAGATTGAAGATTAAAAGAAGCAAGTTTGCCGGGCGTGGTGGTGCACACCTGTAATCCCTGCGCTTGGGAGGCGGAGACAGGAGGATCGCACAGGTTTGAAGCCAGCCGCTGGCGTAAGAGACCCTGTTTCCAAATAAAAATATTAAAAATAGGTCTGGGGGTGTAGCCCGGAGGAAGAAGGGCTTCCAGAACCCCAGTACCACACACACACACACACACACACACACACACACACACACACACACACACAAAGGCAAGGTTGAGACTACCAGGTGTTTACCAATCAGAACAAGAAAGCTCATATTCCAGCATCAATTACTTCTGTTTTCTGGTTTGCCTGCATCCTATATATTATATTCTCAGAATGCTACTAGAAAGGATAGGGAGGGAAATAAAGCAAGTGATGCATTCACATATGTTTGTATCACGTTGAACTTCTCTATGAGTCATAGAGTACACCAATGAAATTATATAAATAAATAAAAGGACTTAGACAATACCCAGCTCTCTGGCAGAACTATTACCATAACTTTAGATATACAGGAACAGTGAACTCTCCCAACTTCTCAAATAGTTTCCGAACCATGTTGAGGCTTCAGTGTTTGTCTTCAATACTTTGCCATGATATGACTCAGAACTAAACAGTGCACCCCACTATTCTGTCCATGCAGATGAACTCCAAAGCATATATCTCATTCATTCATTCAGCAGGAAATTATTGAGTTTATAATAATACAGGTATTACACTAAAAGTACAAAATGGGGCTCAAGATATACGGACTGGCCATCAGAGAACAGGGAGGAAGGAAGAGAGAGGAGAGAGAGGAGAGAGAGGAGAGAGAGAGAGAGAGAGAGAGAGAGAGAGAGAGAGAGAGAGAGAGAGAGAGAGACGCAGGGAGAGAGACACACACGCAGGGAGAGAGAAACACACGCAGGGAGAGAGAGAGAGGAAGGAAGAGGATACTTGAATACTAGACAAATAAATGTTAAACTTCAGCTATGACACACAATAAAACTATTGCCTATGCTAAGGTTTATTTCATTTTTGTTCTTTTTTTCTTTCTAGTGCTAAGTAATTTCACACTGAGAACAAGATAAATTTGTTTATTCTTCCTAAGTCATCTCCTGCCCTGTCTTCATATGTCACAACTGTAATTAAATTTAAAATATTGGAGCAGTGCCTTTACTTGGAATTTGCAGCAGAAACATTTGCCCAACACTATTCAATAAATGGAGGAGGAAAACTCCATAGCAACTGAGGCTTAGGGAGAAACTTAAGCAGAAATTGCATGATGACATTTATTCCTGAAAAATATTTGTGAAAAGGAAGGTTTATGTTTCCACAGCAACCAACTCTGTTGAGTCCACTGAGCTCTATTAAAAATAAAGGAAAAGAGAAGAGAGATGGCAGGGAAGAACAAAGTGGGATCTAATGTGAAATGATAGATGAGGCAAAAATAAGGAACGCTGGAGTCAAGGTCATCGGAAGAGGCACGGGCAATTCCTAGCTGAATTAGTGTCCCTGTTTGGTTCTGGCCCTTTCAAATTGTATTTATTTATTTATTTAATTTTAATCTTCATTGTGGGAAGTTAACGTGGCAGATCTACCGTTGCAACTGAATTTTAAATGTACAATATAGTCTTAACTATAGGCAAAATGTTGTATAGCAGGTCACTAGACTGTGTCTATCTTGCACAGCTGAATCTTTATGACAACTAATTAGGAATTTCCCACTTCCCTTGCCCCTGGCCATCAGAAACCAACTTTAGAAGTCCTGTCTCAGCATGGCTCTGAAAGCAGAAGCTAAAGTGTCAGAATATTGCACTCTTTCCTAGAAGCTCAGAATCAATCAGCTTCCAACCTCATTCAAGTTTGACCAAATGCAACTCTTTCTAGCTCTGAGATGAAAGTTCCTATTTTTTTTTCTTTTCTTTACTATTATAAACTTGTCCATATTCCTTCTTGGGCTTTCTAAATAGTCTTTCTGAGACAATGCTGAGTTGAGTTTCTCTAATCCTCTGAATTTCTTCGATTTTTCCTGCTCCCACATCTCTTTGCCTTCTAAAAAACAGTTCTTTGTTTTAAAGGTTTGTGTGACTAGATTGGGTCCAGGTTAACTAGGCTGTGGGACAATCCCAGGAAGAATGGGGGTTTTTAAAGAGTGTTCTACAACATCTGTCTTTAAAATATAAAATCCATTCAAAGCCCAGACTTGAATTTGGATTCTGTCATAGAGTATGGCTTGTAGTCTTTGAAAATCAAGGTTTTTTTATTTTTTATGCATACAATGCCATTTATTTTCATCATTTTGAAGCTGTTAAGACAGGCCTAGTGAGCTCAGAAAGCAAAACTAGTGCCTTTGCGGGAAACAAAGCTACATCTGCATTCTGGATGGGATTACTTTGCTGAAGAAATACATTTACTTCTAAGGGTGAAATATTCACAGTGTTTGATTCTTTATTTTGTATTTACTTTGAAAGTTTCACTTGTTTACCTACCAATATTTATGAAATCCTATATTTGGGATACTTATTTTATTTTTTCTGAAAAAAAAATAAGATCTGGCCCATATCCTTAATTCTATCTGCAAAGTTCCCTTTGCTACACAATGTGACATAATTACAGAGTCTACACATTAGGGTATAGGCATCTTTAAGGGAAATATTGTGTCTACCACAGACTCAAATCCAAAACATAGACAATTAGTTATAACCTTTATTAAGACTAGAGAAAAAGCATCCGTGGTCCTCGTTTTGGCTCAGGGAAAATAATTTGTGATCTCTATTTTAGGAGATAAATATTACCAACAAAACTTACACTTTGGTACAGCTTTTGAAATAGAATGTTCTAAAATTAACTAACAGAAAGATTATTATTAAGAAGAAAATGAATATTCACTTTTATGGTCTTTGTTCCTAAATGCATTTTCTAGTAACACATATAAAGTCAAGGTCCGTTCAAACGAAATTTGTTAATATATGCCTAATTAATAACCAATATTTGTTTACAATCTTCCTTTTTCCAACACTGTCAGAGTTATTGCTGTTGTGCACACGGCCTTGAAGGCAGTTTAAATGCATTGTTTTGTTACTGGACTTGATTTATATAATCTATTAAACATTTTTACTGGATCAAGAGACAGAATTAATATTAACCCACAGAATCATTTGTCATTTCTTTATTCTCATTAGTTCTATGGTAAAAACGAAACATGGAACTACATTAAAATATAATTGGCATGAAAAGCCTTTCTCACCATTTTATTTATGTGTTATATATTTAAACTTCAAGGCAGTTTTTAAATGCTGATGATTTGAAAAGCAAAACAAATAGCACCAGACAAGGCTGACATGAGAATTGCAATACCTCTTCACAATTTGCCCTTGCCAGAGACACCTGTATTTTAAACTTCTTTTTTCATTTATTTATTTTTTGAGGTGCTAGAGTTTGAACCCAGGGGCATTCTACCTTTGATCTACATCCCCAAACCCACTCTTTATTCTTTATTTTGAAACGGTCTCACTGAATTGCAGAGGGCCTCACTAAGTAGCTGAGGCTGGTCGCTGAGAACCTGTGATCCTCCTGTCTCAGCCTCCCAAATACTGAGATTACAAGTGTGTGTCACCATGCCTGGCAGACACTTGTAATATATTTGTTTAAGTGGGAAGCAAGAGTATAGACTTGGGAGACAGACAGACCTGGGGTTAAGTCCAGTGTAAGGAACTATCTACTTGGCTAACTCCAGACAAAATATTAAACTTTGGGAGAGTCAGTTTTCTCTTTCTTAAGATAGTTTGTAAAATATGTTTATCTGTTTATCATTCATTATTGTAAAAGTGCTTAGACTTGATGATTGATATACTCTTAACAAATTATTGACATAGTTCTGTTTTTATCTCAAATAATATAGTCTATTTACACAGCATACTACTAGGCTTACTTGTCTCCTTAGGCAAATCTCTTCTGATTTATTAACTCCCTTTCTAATTTCTAATTTTCTCTTTAAAAACTCAGACTAATATAATTAATTATTATTTCCATTTATAATAGCTACACATTTTCAGATACTGAGCTAAAAATTTTTATTATTGCATTTAAGATTGATTTAGTTAATTATAGTAATTAATGTTACATTTATTTCAAAGCTTAAAAACATCAAAGGGAATTTAAAATGTTATGATTAAAAACAAAGATATAAAAATTTTACTAATATACATACATGCATGCATTCACCAATAGATTTTTTTAAAAAAACTAAAAATAAATAAAAATAATAACATTTTAGGCATACTAAGTGGACTATTTTTCATTTTTATTAATAGTATTTCATGTTTTTAATATTTTACATCTAAACCATTTTGCTTAAGAAATAGCAATAGCTTTGAACAGGTATATATAGTATATATAGTTGCCTGATAAATTTATGTGCATCATCACTTTCTAGTAGATTGTTTTTTAATTATTGGTGCATTGGAGTCATTCATCTTAATGAGGTACAAGATGGTAAAGGCATAAATGCACACATCACTCATTTAGACCTTCCCCATTTCCACCCCATTTTTTCTCCCCTCCCTCCTCATGTTTGGCTTACAGATTGACTTTGATATGCTTATGAATACACGTCATTACATTAGGGAAGTTCTCTCTTCCCCCCTCCCTTCCCACTCAGTTAGGTTCCCTTATTTGCTCATCTATGGTTTCTCCTTCCTTGTCTAGCATCCCTCCTATGACCCTTTTCCTCCCTAGATTCCCCATATTAGGAAGAGCATCTAATTTTTTACATTTTGTAACTGACTCATCTCAGTATAATGTTCTCCAGTTCCATTCATTTCCCCACAAATGACTTAATTTTGTTCTTTTTTATGGCTGAGTAAAATTCCATTGCATACATATGTCATAGTTTTCTTATCCATTTATCTGTTGATGGACGTTGTGGCTGTTTCCATCATTGGGCAATTGTAAATTGTGCTGCTATGAACATAGATATGCATGCATTAGTTTGATATTTTGGTTTCCATTTTTTTGGGTAGATACCCAGAAGTGGTATTGCTGGATCATATGGTAGGTTTATTCCCACTCTTTTGAGAATCCTCCATACTGTTTTCCAAAGTGGTTGAACTAATTTGCAATCCCATCGACAATGCATTAGAGTTCCCACTTCTCCACATCCTCGCCAGTATTTGTTATTGTTTGTTTTTAATGATTGCCATTCTAATTAGAATTAGGTGAAACCTCAGGGTAGTTTTGATTTACATCTCTCTGACTGTTAATTTTGTTGAGCATTTTTATGCATTTATTGGCCATTTTAATTTCTTCTTCTATGAAGTGTCTATTTACTTCACTTGCCCATTTTTTCTTATTGGTGAGTTTCTTGAGCTGTCTGTATATTCTAGATATTAGTCCTCTATCAGAGAAATAGTTGGAAAAAAAAATCCCATTCTGTTGGCTCTCTGTTGAGGTTCTTGACAGTTTCCTTTGCTGTAGAGAAGCTCTTTAGTTTCATGCAGTCTCGCATATTGATCTGTCTTTCAATTTCTTGTGCTTTTGGGGTCTTATTGAGAAAGTTTTACCTGTGCTTATGTGTTAAAATGTTGGACCTATGTCCTCTTCAAGAAACTGCAAGTTCTCTGGTCTGATTTCAAAGCCTTTGATTCATCTTAAATTTACTTTTGTGCAGGGTGAGAATGTGGGGTATATTTCCATTTTTCAGCATATGGTCAACCAGTTTTGCCAACACCATTTATTGAACAGGCTATCTTTTTTCCATTATATGTTTCTGGCACCTTTGTAAAAAATCAATTAGCTATAAATGTGCAAATTTTGTGCGTCTTTTATTCTACCCCATTGGTGTATATGTCTGTTTTGTGTGCCAATACTATGCTGTTTTTATTACTATGGCTTTGTAGTATAGTTTGAAGTCAGATATTGATGCCTCCTGCATGGTTCTTATTGCTGTGAACTACTTTGACTATTCTGGGGTTTTTTATGAATTTAAGTACTGATTTTTCTATGTCTACAAAAAATTACCTTGGTAATTTAAAGAGTATTGTGTTGAATCTTTGGATCATTCTTGGAAGAATGGCCATTTTGATGATATTTATTTTGCCTATCCATGAACATGGAAGATCTTTTCATTTCCTAAGGATTTTACTAGTAAATTTTTTTAAAGTTAGAAGTTAGAGGTCACAGCCAGGCATGGTGGTACATGCATTTGGGTGGCTGAGACAGGAAGATCACTGTTCATGGACAGCCTCAGCTACTTAGTGACATGCTTTGAAACTTAATGAGAACCTGTTCCAAAATAAAGAATAAAAATAGGGCTGGGGACATTGCTCAGCAGTAGAATGCCTCTGGGTTCCATCTCCAGTACCACAAAAAAAAAAGAAGTTAGAGATTATGCCACGCAGTTCTTATATTGTACACAAAGGTGTTCTGAGTGGGCATTCTACCTCTAAGCTACATACTCATTCTTTTTTATTTTTATTTTGAAACAGGATCTTGCTAAGTTACCACACACTGGGCTCAGACCTGAGACTCTCCCATATCAGCCTCCTAAGTACTGTGATTATAGGTGTGCCCCACCTCGTCTGGCAAAGGTCTATCTGGTTTCTATGACTACAACAGAATTAACAAGCCAGAATGTTGAGGTTGTACTTAAAAATCTTCTAACCCAACTGCCTTAAATGCAGAATGACAGAAGACATATTGCTGAGAATCAGTTTTAGAGATCTCACTATTTCCAGGATCAGTCCACTCCTGCATGGTAATTGCTATTATAAGCAATTCCTTGTCTGATGACACAGCATTCACTGTACAATTAATCGTTGAGCTCTTTCTATATTATGAACACTGTGGTTATAGCAAAAACAAATATAAACACAGATAAGGAAACACAGACATAATCTCCACTATCACAGAACTTGGAGGTATGTGTGTGTGTGTGTGTGTGTGTGTGTGTGTGTGTATGGTGCAGATTTTTAGAAATATATAATCATAAAATATGATAAGTTTATGAACCAAGAAAAAAATCACAGTGTCACAGAAGGACAAAATGGAGCAAATGATAGTCTAAGAAGTATATGGGGTAGAAAAAGAGGGAGCTGGCAAAGATGACATGCTCATTTCTGGTTTTTCTTTTTTATTAGCCTGATAGATTACTGCACCATTACTGAAGTAGGGTCACTGGGACAGAGGCATGTGGTTTTGAAAAATGAAAGACAACAAAATCATGGGTTACACTGTGAAAGATCTGAACTTAGAGACTTCAATGTAAAACCCACACACACAAAAGCACGTATAAAAGTGACAGGAAACTTTGAAGAAGAAAATTTCTCTAAAGAACATTCTTTATAAAACAGGAAAGCAGGAAACAAAGAATATTTCCATGCAGCTGAGAGCACAGCCCCTCCCTGATCCCTCAGATTTAAGTCACCTTGGGCATAGACAGATGTTGCAGCTCAAGTCAGGCAGCTCTCGCCTCTCTCTCCTCTCCTTTCATATTTACCAGAGGAGCCAATCTGTGGGTTATCTTTATTGGACTGCAACGCTGTCAGTGCACATCTGAAACTGCTGCTTGAGTCAGGTGGTAGAGGTGGGTGACCTTTTAATTTATTCTCATCTCCTGCCATGCTTCAAGCCAGGTATGTTACTGTGCTAAACCAAGTGCTTCTTTCTGAATTTTATACTGCATACAAAGAATTAGAATAGCATTTTGTATTTCATGGTAGCACAACCAATCTGAGCCTTTTTGAAGACACTCCCACACACACATACACGAAGACAGAGCCATACACACACACACACACACACACACACACACACACACACACACTCAGCTAGCACTACTTTTTAATCAATTGTGATTTTCTGATTTTTATTTTCAAGGGGAGAAGAAACCTTTAAAATAGTTGCAATTAGAAAATTCACAGGACAATCACTGACCCTGAGAATCTCAATCAATAGAGTAGAAAAAAGCATGGGATTTAAAAGTACCAACACTCTGAGTCTGTGAAGCCAGCTGGCAGTAACTAGCTAAATGGCTTTGATCAAGAGACATAATCATTCTGGATCTCAGTATAATAATCTATATAATTAGACTAATACCCAATTTGGGGTTTTTGTCATTATGGAACAGGTTGTCTGTGAAGTGCTTACCAACTTGTCTGAATCCAATAAACAGAACATCCTCATTGGCAATGACTCATAGGCAGTGGAGGAAAACAAGAGCCTAGGATACATTGTGAGCTGTCCTCTCAATGCCCAGGGAACAGTTCCAGGGTAAATAGAGTCTCAGTGGTTCATGACCCACTTGCACTTCAGCTGAAAGACCTCCAAAAGCAGCCACTCTAGGTTTTATACCCAGGCAAAACATGGCACACTAGGCTAAGGTGATGAAAAACATCTAGATTCAAGGTGGTGACTAGAACAGAGACTAGAGTCCACCACCCAGTTCCTTTCATTGTGAGATACTGCATTCCCAGCATATTCTTTCTTTGAGCATTACAAGTGAGAGAACAGGGAGAACAGAGTCAGTTTAAGGCCACCCAGAGAACTGACCTGCAACTATGACTTTAATTATTATAAGAGCTTATTTATGTTGGGCATTTGAAAGCTTAATACATTTATAATCTATATTATTTAATACACCAATTTGTTTCTGCCAAATAATGTACAATGCACATCAATTAAGTGCATATGCCATACCAGGCACTTTCCTAAGTGCTTTATGAATATCAGTTCATCTAATGTTTACAAAAATCTATGAGGTATTTAATGGTAAATTAATTTTACCATTAACTTTAGTAAATGGTAAAAAGACTGTGGAGTATCTTTTTTTAGACTAGAACACTGAAGCACAGAGAGTTTCTTGTTCAGTGTCATCTAGGTCATAAATAAGGACAGAATGTTTTGAGTCTAAGCAGGATCTATGAATTCTGAACTTTGGAATCCATGCTGATATTCATTAAGATACATTGCCAAGGAAATAAGAGTGGAATTTAATTAAGAGGTAGGTTTACCTCAGCATTGTACACCTCTTTTTTTCAGAATCAGTGTTAATGCTTAGAGATTTTTCTATAAAATTTCAAATGCACCCCTTCTTCAGCTGGTATATAGATATCTGTGTTCCAGGGAGAGATGCAAGAGTTAAGGCAAGAGTTGGTAGGCAATGAACAAGATGAATATTCTAACTAGCTAAAGACAAGTTGATGGCTTTGAGATGACAGGAGCACATTTACCTAGAAGTCAGGAGTTTCAGGTCTGCAACTGTATACTGCTCACCATTACACATCACACAAACCATCTCTACCCCGAAATCACACCTAAAATACAGAGTTAGGTCTAGAATCTGCATTGAATTAAATGCTACCAAAGCCTCTAAAGATTGTCTAATTGTATTCTTGTATTAAAAATACAGAAATACTATATTTTTCCACAAAGGCCACAAGCAAACTCTTTTTAGCTTTCTAACAGGATAGTTTTAAATTAAATTTTTTATTAAGTTTAATGAATGCATGTTATTTAAGTCAGAATATTTGAATAGATTTTAGTCTAGACTGGGGGATTTTATATCCATGTGTATTGAACCAGCCAGTTCTAGACTGCAAAGCTTATTGTCCTGAAACAAAGAAACAAACAAGCAAACAAAATAAAAATAACAACAAAGAGATAATTTCCACATTGTTTATCTGCTATAATATTTTGTTCATTATCCAGTTTTAACTAAGGTAATAATAAAGGTTTGTGAACAAGTTTGATGCAGCTACTTAGCTATTCATGAAAATCAACTTGAAATCCATTGCCTTCAGAAGAAACAAAACTCTAAGGATAAACAGCTGGTGACCTTATGTAAGACTGACCACTGTTCCTGTTCCACAGACAAGAACCCTCTGGGGATTGCCTCTTGTTTAAAGGCATATGGGTAAGTGGTGTCTAAAACTTCCAGGCTTTAGCCTCCTGACTTTCTGATTTGTTTGTGTAGGAAACTTTCCACTACTAGTAATTATCACCCTCTAGACATGCGTTTCCCTGGGGAAAAATACATAAGCCACAGAAAGATTAAGTCTAATTATTATGATTTCCATTTCTGGGGCAAGGCCTTTTCATAAATAATTATGTCTTAGTGCAAAACTGGCAAATTTCAAGCACTAGCTCTTTCATTCATAATAATGAGTAGATTTATAACCCACAAGCTTATTAGCTACCAAAGGCTAATTAGGACTTTAACCAAAAGCGCCATTATGTGAACTGCTCACTGAGGTCATCATAGCATTTTGGCTAAAAGAAAATAATATCCACTTCTTACCAGACGAATTCCATATCCTGACTCCACAGTCAACACTAAAGAATTATCTGCAACATCAAAAAGATAAGTTCAAAGCTCTATATGAGGTGATCCTTGGAGACAGGTAGCTTTATGTTCCTGAGGGTACATTCTCTTAAAAACATGTGAATAAAAATCATAACACAATAAGATACTAGAAAAGACAATATACATACATGAAAAAGATCAAGATCACATGTTCACAAACAAATAAGAATTTGAAGAAAAATGGAGCAAGATATTAAAATGTTTATTAAATATAAAGAGTGATAACAGACTATCCAATTTTTGCTTGGACTTTTTGTATCCCTAAAAAATAATTATTTAAAAGACTTAAAAACATGTCATTTCTATTTTTCCATTATACCCAGGCTACCAATTACTATCCCCTGCCATCCCCTCTCATACTATGAGCTCTACTAAGAAGTCATCAATTCCAGTTTCTAATATTGCATCTACCACTGATGCCCTAATTCAGTGTAAGCTCGTAGGGGAGGGCTTGTTATTTTCTGGATTCTTTCGGTCTTCCCTACAGAGCCTACTTCGTAACTTGCCACTCAGATGTGTTCCATGCATATTGCATATTAGTTTTTCATGTACTTCCACAGTGAAGCTGAAGAACATTTGTGAGGTATTGTTCTGTTTCCATCAAGGGAACAGACAGTGCAGTGTGATTTAGCAGATCAGAAAGTACTCTGGAAAAAAAGGGGGTGGGGGCGGAGGAGAAACTAACAAATGAGGCTTTGGCTGCAAATAGGACAAGTTTATAATTTATGATGTGCTCCTAACCAGAGTTTACTCCCAGGAGCTAACAAATGGCATGCACACAAACAAATCACACTTGCTGTGTCCTGCCCAGATCAGAGCAAGCACTGTTGATATACTGCCTTTCACTTCATTCTGCAGAGTAATTTGGTAAATTAGCAATAAGGTCTGGTGTAAAGTGCATTCCATATGCAGTTAGCTATACTAATACATGTGCTATGCTTCATTTACACAATTGGTCACATCTATTTCCAGTGACCCATTTTACCTTTTTTGTCTTTATTCAATGTTATTTTGGAAGCTAAGATAAATTGATACCTTAGTAAATTCATCCAGAGGCTTTATGTCCTTTCCTTGTATAGCTTCCTCGAACTTTTCTCGAACTGCTATAAAGAAATCCCCCCAGAAGGAATTCCTACTTTCCAATATGCCACCTTACAGAAAACCCTTTTACTACATATAAACGTATTCACCCTTCTTAGGTGCTTCTATAATTTTTAAAGCATATGAAAACATAGCTTCAAAGAAAAAAATAAGAAATTCCAGGTATCTCAAGAATCTGTTCTAAGACCAGTGAAAATATTGTAAACATTGTTCCTTCTTCCCAAGCCTAAATCTTTGTCATCTGTGCCCCTCCAGAATTTTGACAAAGGGTGAGGTTTCATTTTTCTCAAAGATACTCTTTCTTCTAATTTTGGTAAAATTTTATTGCAATACAGACATCTTCAGATGAAGAATATAAATCAGATTCACTGCTATAAATTTTACAGAGGCCACATAAAAGGGCTATTATCAAATTTTTTTGGTCTCACAATCCTTTTATAGCCTTAATTTACTATTGAAGATCCCCAAGAACATCTGTTTTTATATTCTTTCTTTTTTTTTTTTTTTGAAACAGGGTCTCACTAAGTTGCAGAGGGCCTCAGTAAGTAGCTAAGGCTGTCTGCGAACCACAATCCTCCAGTCTGAGCCTCCTGAATGCTGGGTTACAAGCGTGTGCCACCATGCCTGGCTGAACATTAGTTTGTTTAATAATTTTATTGGTGCATTGCAATTATTCACCATAGTGTGCTACAGCATCTCATGAAGATCTTGAGAAAGCTCGATCAGGGGACCCGCAAAGGAATAGAACCCCCTTTGATGTATGTTCAGCATTTCCTTCTTCAAAAAATTATTTTAGAATTATTTGGATCAATATGTATAATTGGAATTTTATGTATAAGCATTATAACTAAAAACCGATGGGCAGTGGCTTGTGAGAGACTCAGGCAGCAAAGATTTTTTCCCAAGTATAAAGTTTGGGCCAAAGATTAAGTTCAAACTGATCTTAGTTTAGGCCAATGTATAAAATTAAGTTCAAGTTAGCCTTTTGAAGTGAGACAAAGCATAGTTTCTATGATTGTTTAAATGTTTGGCACCCTGCTCTGAACTCTATATAAAATAAAAATTTTCCTGTCCTTGGAGTTCCTGCTTGCATGGCTATGCCCATGCTTTTCTACCAAAACAACAACAACAACAACAACAACAACAACAACAACAACAACAACAAAAAAAAAATATATATATATATATATATATATATATATATATATATATATAGTAACAAATCCTGAATAAAGCAGAGAAGTTTGAACCTGGTCTCGTGTGACAGCTCTTCTCTCATTCGACCTCAGCTCTCCTCTCACTAACACAGGAAGCTCGACTCTTGCTAGGGCTGGACTCTGGCAATAGTGAGACTTAAACTGATACATTGATAACATGCACACATCAGTTCGTGCCAAGAGCCTTTGATTAAGTGAGTTTTATTTATCTCTATTTGCCAAGTTAAAAATGAAAAGTGAGTTATTTAAGTATTTGTTTCTTAATCTTATAATGTTTATTCATTTCTCTTGATAGATCTATGCTATGTTCACAAGAATAACATATTTTAATGAAAACTCTATATAATATAAAACAAAAATAAAATAGTGAACATTGCATCACGTTTTTTATTTTTGCAAAACTCCTTAAAGTCTGGCTCAATAAAGGACTCATTTTTTCTTATACATTAAATTCCTTCTGGTTTGAGGTTTTGGTTAAGGTATATGAAGGAAATTAAGCCTCACACAGATGAGAGAATTGGAATGAAGATGGTAATTGAAAAGGCAGCTAGTTCAGCCTGTAATTTGATCAAATATCTTTGTATATAGTTCCTATTGTGTTACATAGGACATTAAAAAGATATGTATTCCAATGGAATATTATTTAGCCATTAAGGAGAATGAAATCTTATCATTTATTGTAAAATAGAACTGGAGGTCATCATGTTAAGGAAAATAATCATATGCAGAAAGACAAATATTACATGTTTTATCATCTCATGTATGAAATAAAAAAAGAAAGAAGATATGAAAGTAGAAGAGAGACTTTTACAAAAAGACTGGAGATGAGGGGAGAATGTAGAGTAAAAAAAAGAGGGTAGTAATGAGGGAGAATTCAGTGAAATCATGATATATTCATGTATGAAATATTTTAAATGATACTCTGAGACACATTAATTTGTTCAAGTAAAATGATATTCTAAGTATCACCTTAATACCAAAACCAAATAAAGATCCCTCAAAAAAAGAAAATTATAGACCAATATATTTGATTAACACGCATGAAAAAATGTTAAACAAAATATTCGTGATACTCATTCAAAACCATATTATGAAGATTTTACACCATGACTAAGTTGGTTTCATTTTAGGAATGTAAAGCTGGTTCAATATACACAAATCAATGCATGTTATTCACCTCATAAGTAGAACTAAGAACAAAAATCACATGCTTATCTCAATATATACTAAAAAAACATTTGACAAATCCAGCACCCACTCATTAAAAACACTCCAAAAATAGGAAGAGAAAGAAAATACCTTGATATTATAAAGACAATATACAATAAATCCAAAGCCAACCTCATATTAAATGAGGAAAAATTTTCAGATGACATGATCCTATACTTAAAAGACTCAAAGACCTCAATCAAAAGACTTCTAGAGATGATCAACGAATTCAGTAAAGTAGCAGGATACTAAAATAATCTTTAAAAAATCAGTAGCTCTTCTGTCAATCATTAATCCATTGAAAAAGATATGCAGTTTTGTAATCCATTCAGCTGTTGATGGACAACTTGGCTGGTTCGATAATTTGGCTATGGCGAATTGTGCAACTATGAACATGCATTAGTTTGGTAGTTTGGTTTCCTTTCTTTTGGGTAGACACCCAGAAGTGATATTCCTGGATTGAATGATAGATTTGTTCCCATTCTTCTGAGGATTCTCCACACTGTTTTCCAAAGTGGTTACACTAATTTGCAATCTCACTAACAATGTTCTAGAGTTCCCACTTCACATCCTCGCCAGCATCTGTTGTTGTTTGTGTTTTGAATGATTGCCATTCCAATTGGGGTAAGGTGAAATCTCAGGGTAGTTTTGATTTGCATTTCTCTGATTGCCAATGATGTTGAGCATTTTTTCATGCATTTATTGGCCATTTGAATTTCTTCTTTTGTGAACTTGACGATATTATACTAAGCAAGATTAGTCAGTCGCAAAAAGTAAGAATCTGGATGCTTTCCTTAATATGTGAAAGCTAGGACGAAATGGGTCATAGGAGGAACTCCAGGTGAAAAAGGAGATCCTATAGAAGAGCAAATAAGGCAACCTAACTGTGGATATGGGAGGAAGGAGAAGGAAAATCTTTAAAGCACACAATGTACTTATTCATATTATAGTCAACTACTAAGCCAAGCATGGGAGGGAGGGATGGGGAGGGAGTAGAGTGGGGACTTGGTGGGGGCTGGCTGAGTGACGTGTGCATTTATGTCTACACAAGTTTTTTTTACCCCATTATGATGTATAAATACAATGCACCAATAAAAAAAAATTTTAAAAAGGATATGCAGAAAACATTTCCATTCACAATAACCTCAAATAATAAACTACCTTGAAATAAACCTGACCAATGAAATGAAAGGGTAGGTGGAGAGAGACCAGTAGAATAATGGAAGTTGGTTGAGGGATGATGATGGGAGGGGAGGAAAGGAGATCTAAGGAAAACACAGCCCAAATAAGGCTTTGGCAATATATAAAGTTATTATTACTGGTTTCTCTGGCATGCATGGGGAAGTAAGAGGGAGTAGCGGGGTGGTTTATAGAAAGAAGAACACTAAGAACTATATAAATGCATGTTTATTTCCCACTGAAATTTACTATCATGTATAACTGAAAATCAGTAATAAAAGTATTTTTAAACTTTTAATTAAAAATAAAAATTTACATTAAAAATAGAATGGTCCAGGCCACATTGCTTTAGTCTAAAAAATGTTTTTGTGCCACACCATATTTTTCTGCAGAAATAAGAACCCACCTTCAGACCACTCAACTTTTCTGATACTAGCTACCTTGTGGTGTTAAGGAAATAATCTACAAAATCACTTTAGTCTAGGCTTTTTATACATGAAGTAACTGAGACCAAAAAAAGAGGAAAGTGACTATGATAAGGCTATAGTTTTAATTCTTCTGGTTCTCAGCCAAATCATGATTTATTTTTACACATACGAATCTATTCAACCACATAAATCTTTCTTTAGCATGTTTATTTCCCCTTTTGCTCTGTGCCATCCTTCTTTAAATCAGACACACTTCTAATCATGCATAGCCTTGTCTCTCACTTGTGTTTTGTTTTTCAAACCAAAACATCTTTAAAATATTATCTCTGGGTGGTTCAACTACATTTAAAAACTGTGTTCTAGCCAAAAGCAATTAAAAGTGGTATAGTTTAAATCTCCAAATAGTGAAGTTTGAGAAGAAAACAAAACGCATATAACTTCTAATCATCTTTGCATGAATTCAAACTCTTTCTGGAGGACAAAATATTGTTTAGATGTGAATAATTGCCATGGAAAGAAAATGAGTTAACCCTGGAATGCCATTTCGGAAGACAGAAGCTTTCTCCACTCCTTAGTGACTGTAACCTTGCCTGAATTAAATATAATGAGCAAGAATCTATTCAGAAAGTAAAGCAGAAAGTGTAAGAGGAAAAAGGTACAATTGATATTTTCAGTCCTACATAACAGGTTTACTAATCCCACACAGATGTTGCCTGGTCCATTATAAATGGATCACAGCAAATTTCCTCCTACACAGAATAAACTTATTACCTTAACCTCCCCAAATATAATGTGAGATGAAGTGACCATCAACCGTGGATAAGAGCTGTAAAACGGTTCCCATCTGAAATTCATGCTCCCTTTAGCTATTAAAATGTGTTTAATATTTTCCTTGTCAGTCATCGAAATGCTATTTGGGTATTACAAATTGAATAAGAAAGAGTAGTTTATCATAAAGGACAAAGGACACACTAGGTTTGAATATCTTTCCCAAAATAAATGTATTAAAGTTCCTACCTACATCCAGTGCTTGAAAGAGGTTGATGTCAGATTTTAAACAGAAATATATAGTAAGTTAGTTGTTATGTTGTTTGTTAGGATCTCAGGTAAGTAATGTGAATGCTAAGGCCCCCACTTGATATAGTGTACGTGTAACTTTTACCACTTTTTATTAGAGCATTTTAATTTCACATGATAGAGTTTAAAGGTAGTTTCTTTTATGTGTATGCTCAGGAAATATGCCTTAGCTTTTATCTAGGCTTTGTGCAATAGAACTCTAAAGATGTCTTCTTTCTTATACCAACCAAGAATATCATTCATCAGACAACTGTGGTTTCTATTTCAATAAACAGAGAGATACTTCCTGTCAATCTTCCATTGTCTTTAATGGCTTAAATTTAGAAAAAACAATAGGTTTCTGTTTGCTCTGTTACAGAGGCACGTTATGAAGGTATCTGTAGGTTTAATATATTATCAAGCACTTGAATTATAGCCACAAAAAACATCATTAAAAACTGAAACTTATTTTGTATTATGTATTCTAAATTATAAGAGCTTATTATTGCAAAATTCCAGCCTCTCCCTGAAACATTAAATTAAATACTTATGGGGATGTCTTTTTCTAACCCAACAATTCTATGCCCAAAAAATAACATTGTGTAATATTGGGGAAAGAAGGAGACTGGGATAATAAGTGCCACTTTGAGGCAGAAATCCTTTCACTTTACAACTATATGCTGAAAAACTTCTGAACAGATGAAAGAAGAGATCCTGAACATTGATTTTTTTTTTAGTCTGTTGTATTTCATTCATTTTCTTTTTTAACTACAGAGGAACAAAACATTAACATGTAATTTCCAATGAGCCATGGTAAGAATTTGAGCAATGCCAAGTCCAATGACCCTAAAGGCAAAATAAAGACTCAAAGTCCCCCAAAGAAGCACTGACTGGAAACAAATATGAGTGTCCAGACATTTGGCTCCACTGAGTACAATCTGAGAAGTTTGCCTTGGAAAAAATTACTCCATTCTCTGCTATAAATTTGGAAAATATTACTCTATTCTCTGCTAAATTTATAAAATTAAAATTAGAAAAGAGAAAGAACGGGAAGGAAAATTTGCTTTAATTGTACAAAGAGCAAATCTTTGGTCCAACTGTTATTCAGTTATTAAGGGAAGAAAGAAGTATGTAGATATAAAATTGGCTCAAAGAAGCACAAAGCTGAAAGGAAGAAGAGTATATTTATGTATTCAGATTCTAGGTACACTACAGAATATCTAGAAGTGTAAATAATACTGGCTCTATTTGTTGAGCTTTTGATATAGCACAATCTGTCCTTCACATGCCAAATGATACTGAATTAAGGCAGATATCAGAGTACTCTTCTTACAGGTAAGGAAAAAGAGTAAATACAAGTGAGACAATAAATAACAAAAATTTCCGGTGGCAAAATGCACTTTTTAACTGTACATTCAGACTTCAGTAACTGAGTTCTTAATATAAATTGTCATTCCATGAAGGTTATCAGAATTGTTACTTACCAATATATCTATTATATATTTAATTTAAGTAGTCTTTATATAAATCTTTATAAAGTCTTTATATAAATACGTGGATATATTTATATTTATATTTATATAAATATGTGTATATATTTATAAGAAAATATGTAAATACATATACATACATACAGAGTACATATTAAATACATGCACACAAAGAGAAACAGAAAGAAAAAAGATACAAAAGGTTCTAAAAATCTTCATACTCATTCCCATACGTCATTTTCCTCAGTCAGGGGACAAGAAATTGGGCCATAGCTCCTTTTCATTAAAATCTCATTTGGACTTGTTATATTCGGCCTAAATATGATTGCACTCTTTGCTCAAATGAGTTTTATACCTGTTGAAACATATCTAGATTTTCAGGACCAAACCACAATTGTAAACGCATCTGGTATACACTTTATCAAGAAAAAGTTTATCTATAGGACTTTTAAGTATATGGTCCCACAAGTATAAAAATAAAATATTCACTGCCAATAAGAAGGAAATAGAAAGGGGACTATGAGACTCTCAGTGGCATTCAACATTACAGTTCTTTTCTTAAATACTTTTATTAGTGAATTTTAATCTCACATCACTATGTAGTTGAAAGTGATAGAGGCATACATGTACACACATAGTAATTGCTAATTCTTCCTATGGCTTCCTCCACACTCCCTCTCTTTCCCCCTACAAAATAATGAAATTAGGTGTGTGGGGGGGGGTACTGGGGATGGAAGCCAGAGGCATTCTTCCCCCGAGCTACGCCATAGCCCTAATATTTATTCTTTATTTTCAAAGAGTACCTCACTGAGTTGCAAAGGGCCTCACTAAGTAGCTGAGGCTATCCTGAACTGCCATCCTCCTGTCTCAGCCTCCCAAATGCAAGGATTACAAACATGTACCACCACATCGGACATGAGATTAGCATTAGTGTTTTCAAGTATGCATGTAACTTCAATAGCAACATTGTGGTTCTTAATAAATGTCTTAGAAGAAAACATGGAGCTACCAGCAACAGGACTGATCCAAGGTTTCATGTTGAAGCAAGCTCAGCCAGTTCTGAGCTGTACCCTGTAAGTAAGGTTGTATAATGACACTTACAATCAACTTGGAAACACACCAATTTTAAGAGAAATAAGTTAAAATATATTAGAACTCATCCAATTCTTTGAGCCTTGAAAATTTTAGAAAGACCCTGAAATAAAAAGCAAGGACTATTAAGAAAGGCATTTTGAGCTAAAGGAAAAGAATTCTGAAGGTCAATACATTTCAAGGTTCACTACATCTCTTACTACAAACTGTGTTTCATAACCTCAACCAATATGACAGGACAATTTAGATATTCATGGTTGGTAAAGTATATATGTCAATCCATGGGTTCAATTAAGTCTATACTTATAATTTTAAATTAAAAATAAGTAAAGATATAAAAATAACTATAGGTATGAGGGTTAAATGTTCCATTGAAAATAATTGAAAGAGGATTTTCGTTCTGTTTTAACATATGTTCAAGCTTATCTGAAAATTATAATAATACTTATACTTCAAAATAAAACTATGTATACTCTATAATGAAAATATTTTATTTCAAATACTATGCAAAATAAAAAGTCATGTCTTTAAAGGGCCTGAAACATATAATATTTTATTTATTTTTTCTTTTTTAAAAGTTGTTTAGACTGGGCGTTGTGGTGCACGCTTGTAATCCCCGCGCTTGGAAGGCAGAGACAGGAGGATCGCGCTGGTTCGGAGCCAGCCTCGCTGGCTTAAGAGACCCTGTTTCCAAATTTTAAAAAATGTAAAATAGGTCTGGGAATGTAGCCCGGAGATAGAAGGGCTTCCAGGAACCCCCGTACCATCAATCAATCAATCAATCAATAAAAAAATAAAAGTTGTTTAAAGTCTTCCAAATTATCTCACTTTTGACAAAAGACTCATGTAAATCAATTGTTCTTTGTTCAAGACCAATAACAGGGACTTTTCCAAGCTTTATGGAATGACACATATTTGACCATTTGGATTCTACTACGTAGTGCTAAGATGAATAAAATCATAGGCGAATGAAGAAGAAAGCCACATTAGTAGTAAAAACCACATTAGTAGTAAAGTATATTGTGAGTATAAAGGAGTAATCCCCATTAAAATATTGATATTGACTTGAGACAATAATGTATATATTGGATATTCTGAACACTGACTATTAACCAAGACTATGATATTACAACACCTTAAGC
Organism: Muscardinus avellanarius; assembly: GCF_963383645.1. NCBI lineage: Eukaryota > Metazoa > Chordata > Mammalia > Rodentia > Gliridae > Muscardinus > Muscardinus avellanarius. The sequence continues at coordinate 14,987,103 of NC_137793.1, forward strand.
TAGGCAAATTCAAAACAGTAGAAGAAATAATGATTCAAATGAAAATCATCAGCCAGGCGCAGTGGTGCACAGCTGTAATCCCAGTGTTTGGGGAGGCTGAAAAGAGGATCTCAGGTTTAAGGCTGGCCTCAGCAACTTAGCAAGATCTTGTTTCAAAATAAATAGGGCTGGGGATGTAGCTTGTAGGTGAAATGCCTCTGGGTTCAACCTTTAGTACAAAAAAAAAAAAAAAAAAAAAAGAATGAAATCCAACTATAAAAATAGACTATAGAGCCGTGTGTGGTGGTGCACACTTGTAATCCCAGCATTCAGGAGGCTGAGACCGGAGGATCATGGTTCCCGACAACCTCAGCTACTTAGTGAAGCCCTTTGCAACTCAGTGAGGCCCAGTTTCAAAATAAAGAATAAAGCCGGTGTGGTGGCGCACGCTTGTAATCCCCGCGCTTGGGAGGCAGAGACAGGAGGATCACGCTGGCTTAGAGACTCTGTTTCCAAGTAAAAATATAAAATAGGTCTGGGAGTGTAGCCCGGAGGTAGAAGGGCTTCCAGGAACTCCAGTACCACCAAATAAATGAAGAAAGGAAGGAAGGAAGGAAGGAAGGAAGGAAGGAAGGAAGGAAGGGAGGGAGGGAGGGAGGGAGGGAGGAAGGAAGGAAAAATAGGGCCGGTGGTGCAGCTTGGAGGTAAAATGCTCCTGGATTCCATCACCAGTACCAAAAAAAAAAAAATAGACTATAGATTCAAAATATCGTTTTTCAAAGTTTTAGATATGTGGGTTAAGGATGTAGAGAATAGTAAAGAATGTCTTTCTGTACTGTGATGGATACAACATACAGTGAACACCTAACTGTAGATTATTTTGGAGCTGTATATTATAGTATCAAATACATAGAAACAAAACCTCTGGGAATACAAAGATAAATATGCACAAGTAGCAAGACCTTTGATACATTTTTCTTTACCTGAGTAAAAGAATAAAAATGATAAATTAGAAAAAAGAATAAAATGAGAACAATAAGAAATGATATTAAACCCAGTACACTAAACAAGAAGGATATACTTTTCTTTAAGTACTCATGAAATCAAATTCTGATTATATATTTGGCCACAAGAAAAATTCAGTAAGTTACTTAAATTAAAATGCAAATTACACTCAGTGAATACAGCCTAATTTATAAAACAATAGAAAATAAAAGTAAAAACTATATTCAGCTCCTCAGATAGTTCAAAAAGCATTCTCCCAAACTTCTTTTGAGGCTAAAGGTAAATTTAAAAAATAAACATTTGCTGAAAACAACAAAAAAGTAGGAAATATACTTTATTTCAAAATTCTTGAAATGTGAATTCACATTTCAAGAGCAGATACACACCAGAGTAAGAATGTAGGCTCTGACCTTGGTGCCTTGAACATGTCTCCTAGCTCCAACTAACTAGCTGAGTGAACATGGACAAATGTTTCCACTTTCAAAATAAGATAAGTGCTTCCTGAGGATATTACAAAGAGTAAACATATTAAAGAATAGAACAGTGCTCTGAGACAAAAGATATCTAAATAAATATTAGCAAAATCCTAACGAAAGAAAATTAAAAGAAAAAGCAGGTAAAAGAAATCAAATGTTACAAAAAAAAAAAAAAATGAAGGCGTCTAAGAGTTGAGAAAATATCACCGGATTTGACTTTTGAGAAGCCACTTAAAATTTCAAGGATGCAATTTTAGAAGAATGAGGGAAGGTCAGAATGATAGACTGCAGGAACATCGAGTGTTTCCACAGAGTGACTGGGGCAGGGGAGGGAGCCTCAGGATGTCTAACAGGCATTTTTTAAAGATTGATCTAAGTGAATCCTTTTGCAAAGCTATTTCCAGAAGAAAAACCAAAAATTATTCCACTCACTTTCTCTCATGTCCTCTGTTGGCCTCTTAAAGGATTGTCAGCATTATTCACTTAATCACAACCACTCTGTATTTTTTTTGTATAATATCATTATTTTATAATGCACTTAGCAAAGATATATGAGCTTCTATGGCAATGTTGTCAGCCTTGTGTTTCAATCTGGAAAGCAATCTCTAACAGTGTTGGAAGATAAATTAAATTTGAATTTTTTTTTTTTTTTTTTTTTTTTTTTTTGCGGGTCTGGGGATGGAACCCAGGGGCATTTGACCTCCGAGCCACACCCCCTGCCCTATTTTGTATTCTTTATTTTGAAACCGGGTCTCACTGAGTTGCAGAGGGCCTCACTAAGTAGCTGAGGCTGTCTGCGAACCGTGATCCTCTGGTCTCAGCCTCCCAAATGCTGGGATTACAAGCGTGCGCCACCATGCCTGGCTAAATTTGATTTTTAAGATTAACCAATACCCCAAATATTTATGTAACATGTACTGATTTTTAAGTGTTGATTTAAAATATTAATACTATATATGAAAAAAATTAATAAAAGGCTAAGTAGAGTTTATATGTAATCACCAAAATGATGCTTTAGTTCTTTGGTCTAATTTTTAACCTATTCTAATTTTTAATGTTTTCGATTCTTCCTATAAAATTCATATCTATTGGGGGAAAATAACTCTCCAATAAAAAAGAAATTCAAAAATAAAAAAATCAGAAGAGAGAACTGCATACAAGTAGAACATTTATCTTATTTCCTCTGTAACCCCAGTTTCTTTTATTCTGTTTTTCAAAATGCCATGCTGACTGACCATGTTTTTTATTAAAGTTGAATTCGATTGAGCAGAGTGTTAAAAAAAAAAACTCTTCATCAATTAACCAAAATCTCTTTCAAAGTGAAAATAAAAATAGTATACTTTTTTTAGGTATCTTGTACTCCTCCAACCTCTTAACTCTAAGAAATTTATAAATACTATTTTTTTTTAATTCATGACATACAGAAATTGTAAAATTTTATATTTTAGGCATGGTGCTAATAATGCTGCATCAATTATTTTCCAATGATAGCATGGATGAAGAACTACTATAATTTCCATTTTTAATGGGATTTTGGGAACTCACAGAACATAAACCATCTACTGTAGGTTATATATCCTGTAGGGATTGATATTCAAACTAATGATTGTTATAAGGACAAAAAAAATAGCTCAGTGGAAACCAATAAAAAATCAATGAAAGATGGACTAAAAATGAAAAAATGGCACATAGCAAGTATGACTCTAACATTAACAGATATAAAACCCCACACACAACAGTTTACCTTTATAGAGTTCTACAACTGCATTTATTCCATACAGGGAAACAAAGGACCTTTGAACTATAATTCTTAATAAAAATAGTGTGTAACTTGCTAAGAATAGCCAATGATGGACTCCAAACAAATGTTAAAATATGTCTAGTAACTTCTCATTTTTTCTCAATTTGAATAGATACAAAAAGCAGCAAGAAGAAAATGAAAACTGTGCTCCATCTTTTTATCTTCCCTTCGCATGAGAGGTTTAGGAAGAAATGTTCATATTTCACTGTCCCACCTTAAAAATAGTTCTTCTGTGATTCTCTTTCCTGATAAAACTATATCACCAAGTGCTCTTTTTAAAGAAGTCCAAGTCAGAAATTTTGACAGGGAAACATTTACACTAAAGGTCAAATGTGCCAAGGTAAAGCCTGGAGGAGTAGACAGAGAAATACGCACACTATTGTTTTTTATAAAGGAGTCAAGAGAGGCTTTCTTCATATTTAGAAGTAAATACATAATTTCTGGATCTTAAAAATATTAAAAGATGTGGGTGTGGTGGTGCAAGCTGTAATCCCAGCATTTGGGAGTCTGAGACAGGAGGATCGGGGTTCGCGGACAGCCTCAGCTACTTAGTGATGCCTCCTGCAACTTAGTGAGACTCTGTTTCCAAAATAAAGAATAAAAAAATTAGGCCTGGGGTGTAACTCAAAGGTAGAATGCCCCTGGGTTTCATCCCCAATACCACAAAAAACCCAAACTTTAAAATTAGTTAATAATATTTTTCTTGGAAATAAATAAGATAGCATTTAACCCAGTGCTAAAGTATTATAAAAGTCAAGTAATGGGAACACAAAGTTATTCTTGGTGGTTTCATTAAACTATAGCTGGTATTTCAAACTATCACTTACCAATGTGGCCTAAAATTCACATGAAAATTCTCAGAGTGAAAGGACTTAGGTAAGGAAAAAGAAAATGTTTGATAACCACGGCACAGCCTGCCAGGTCACACAGGTGCAAAGCAAATAATTTCGCTATGGTTCTCTGTTCCTGAAAAATCTGAAATTTCAGTAGTGAAAACCTTAATATTAGTTCTAATTTTTGTGCTGTAGAATTCATCTTTCACTGAAAAATGACTTTGCCATTTGCTTCTAAACCTTGTGACATTTAGTGGTTTTATGAAGATTGCCAGATTTAAAATAAATACTGAACTTTGAAAGGTGATATATTTTTAGCCATATCTTAAGGAGAAAGAGTGTACAGAAAATTATTATATACACAGAAGATAAGCAATAATAGAGGTAATAGAAATGACGAACCAATTGTGTTATGTCTTTATTTTTTTAATATTGGTAATTTTAAAAAGGTCACATGACTCTGTGCTTTTAAATTTAAATATATACTACTACCATGAGGATATAATAGTCTGGCCAGGGCTTGTAAATTCAAAATGTTTACAGTATCTAGATGGTTAATGTTGTAAAGCAGAATCTAGTTGGGGAAAAAATCACATAGCCATCTGTCTCTACATTTTTGTCATCTATCTTTTGATAGAGATTTGGTGAGGATAAAAATGCATATGTGATATAAATTTGATGAAGAGTGGCAACTGATGCTCAATATTGGTGTCTGCAACAAGAGGGAATAGTGAAAATTCAAATAAACTGGCAAAATGAAGAGCTCATCTCTCAATAAGTCATCAGCTATACCTTACTCCCATCTGATCAATGCTGTCCAGAATGAGGATCCAGAACCACCCAATCTTTTGAGATTTTTTACATTTTTAAAAGTGCTTCTAAAACATCACACAAAACAAAGTGTATCTGAAAACTATATTTAGATCACAGACTTGATATAGGTGTATCTAGTTGTTAGAAAGAAAAGAATATAGATAGGTCAAAAATCATGAGAAGCTATGTAATCTAGTGAAGTTTGGGCAACGCTCCTTCTGTGGGTCTGTTTCAGTCATAATTCTCACCTCAGTAACCTAAAACACCTGACCACCATAACTTAAAGGAAAGAAGTTATATTTGCTCACAGTTCTGGAGATTTCAGAGGTCTCAATCCATTTAGACTAGGGGTAAAATCTGCAGAGCTCAGAACATGGTGGAGGAAAGAAGAGAGAAAGTGTAAGAAGTGTAGTGACTCTGCTCTCAGAAAAGACCTATAGATATCCCAAGGCCATATCCCCAAATCATCTCTATAGCAACCAAGCCCTACCTCCATTATGGCTGATTTGTCTAGGAGGTGAGGTCTGGGGGAAATTATATATCCAAATCATAACAAGGTCTTTGTCAAAGTTTGTTTTCTTCTGGGGTTCTTTGGGTTGGGTGGGCAACAAATGAAGTTGGGAAACGGAAAGAAAAAAAAACTACATAGACCAAGCTGCAGGCAGTTGGACAAAGGAGAAACATCCTACAATTTACACTTGAATACTTGAATCAAATCTACTGTTAAGTGACTTGTAAATAACATTGTATAAGTCAATATATCTGTGATATATTTTCTTTTCTGAGTTGATAGAAATTAGAGTAGATAATGTTTAAGATCTCTTTTCCTTTCAGAAATGTAGAATGGAATATGGACTCTAGATACCCAAAACGATCTCGAAAATGAACAAAGCTAGAAGATGTATATTTTCTGATTTCAAACCATATAAAGCTACAATAATTGAAACAGTGTAGTACTGTTCTAAAGGCAGATATATAAACCATTGGAGTTAAATAAAAGCCTAGAGATAAATTCTTCCATATATTGTCAAGTTATTTTTGACAAGGTTTCAGGTAGGGGCTAACTGGGCAATGTGTGCATGTATGTCTACAAAAGTATTTTCTTTATCCCATTATGATAAAAATAAATTAAAAAAAAGAAATGTAGAATGGAAGGAGGCATGGTGTTTCACAGCTTCTCAGTATATTAGGAACACGAAGAAAAGCAGATTTTATCTCATGCACTACACTGAGTATCAGAGTTGCTTCCTAGGAGACCGTCTTGAAAGGATAATGATACTTATAAAGGTAGCAAAGAGGGACATGATTAAATAACAATGCCCCATGGTTCATAGAGAACATTTATAGATGAAATCATGTTGTAGGTTTAGATGTATTTGTATGGTTTTCTAAGATTTTATAATTACCTAAACTAGGTTTCAACATATAAGATTCATGACTACTCTTCTCTCTGGCCTTCTTACGGAGCATTAGAGATATGTGTTTCTCTATAAACATTAACCCCCCCCCCTTTTATGATTTGTTTTCTGGATGGGAAAATATAGTGTAAGTATCTTTTTTTTAAAACTATGAGAGCTATTATAAAATAAACCACTGCATTTAAAATAAAATAAATTGCTGCATTTTGTATTTCAAAATTCTCAAAACTCATTAACAAAGCATACAAATTATGTTAAACTGAAATTAAGCAAAGCTAACTATCACTATATCAGTCACATCACTAATGTGATGTATATCTACAACCCCAGTACTTGGAGGACTAAGACTAGAGGACTGCAGATTTGAGACAACCTCAGCAACTTAGTGAAGTTAGTGTGACTCTCAGCAACCTAAAGAAACCCTGTTTCAAAGACAAAAAACAAAATAGGGCTTGGGTATATCTTGGAAGTAGAATACCTTTGTATTTAATCTCTAGTACCACAAAAATAATAAATACATAAATACATAAATAAATAAATAATCAGTTGTTTCAAGTGCTTTCTCACAAACTAAGCATTCAGTTTATCTTATTCTTTATAACTCAGTTGAAAGAAAAAGATAGATGGTAAGTTTACAAGCTTGTCAGAATTTAGGCAGACATAGGTTTTTAAATATCTTATATAAAGATACAGGATATATGGGATTCTATTCTTGCCATCATTGCAAAATGACTGAATATGCCTAGACATGTGAGGATTTTAAACACTCAACAAAGTTCAAAACACATCAGAAGCAAAAAGTTTTGTGGCACAGAACTATCAGCATGGATAGACCACTAAGCGATTTTTATTCAAGAAACTAAATAACTGTTCCAAATGACATTATCTCTAGAAGTACTGGAAGAAACTCTACAGGTTTGTTTTGAAAAAATTAAAATACCCCAAATATCTAAATGTAAAACAAAATAATTCTCAGTATTTTATAACAGGATTTAGTTATTTCTCAAATAGATTATTTAGTTTCTGACTTAAAAATCTCCACATGAAGAATTTTTTAAATAATTAAAATTTTATAATTTATAATACCAACTATAGACTTAGAAAAGAACCACCTGAAAGGAATTTTATTTTCCTTGGTAAACATAAGGATAATTTGCAATTTACCCTAATAATTATCAGTCTTAAAAGATATGACACTTTATTTATTTATTTATTTTTTGGTGGAACTGGGGTTTCTGGAAGCCCTTCTACCTCCGGGCTATACTCCCAGACCTATTTTGTACTTTTTTATTTAGAAACAGGGTCTCTTAAGCCAGCACGGCTGGCTTCGAACCTGCACAAATGATCCTCCTGTCTCTGCCTCCCAAGTGTGGGGATTACAAGTGTGCTCCACCACACCTGGCGATATGACACTTTAGATTATTAAAATTCTTAGAAAAAATGGTCTATGAGATTCAGCATTAGCTCAAGTATTTCTCATTAAGAGTTTTCTAAATTAAAGAAAATTCAAATTACCCCATCTTAATTTCTTAATTACCAAAAATAAATTATCAAGCAGTCATCTTATAACACATTTGTACTTATTAATAATAATATTTAAAAGAAAACTTTTAGTAAAAAAGATAACTTCACATTGAAAATACAAGTACTAAATTTTTTTTTTCTCATGGAATTTCCTCAGAAAATAATTTTTTAAGTGTCACTTCAGTTTCTATTTGATATAAGAAACCCATCTCTTTTGTTTGCTTTTCCCTCAAGGTTCAGAAGCCATGCCTTCTAAAATTACAATAAAATGCTTAGAAATCCTAAAACCCTTTAAAAAACTTTATATGGGCTTTCTGTGTGATTGCATACAACAACTTTAACTCTCACAAAAGTGTGATGCTAAAAGAGCTGTCAAACCAGAAGAAAAGAAAGCCCATTTATTTTTAATGCTTACTAATGAAAATCAGTCCAGCTATTGCTAAAAGAAAAGAAAAATAAGAAACATGTTTCATTTCTTATTCACAAAAAATCCCCAATGAAAACAGAGCATTTCTACCTTACAGAATCTCTACATTAAAATTTTATGGACTCTAAAATTCTAAAATGTTTTCCAAACACCCCAATTTCTCTAAATTGTCTATAATCTAAAAATATGTATTCGATAAAACTTTACCATGCTAGGAATAATAAATATGTTAAATGTATAAATCAAGTCTTTTATCATCACAAGATAATTAACACATTAATTTGTGGAGAAATATCAAAGATATTAATGTGTAACTACAGGGTTTGTTTTACCATTAAAAGAAATTGCATGCCCTGAAGTGAGTCCTTAATTATTTAGAAGACCAAGTAATCATCTACATGGAATTGGTCAATAATTAATATACTTACTTTAATGCATTTTAGCTGAACTCTTTTGCATAGAAAATCATTCACATCCAACACTGCAAAATGTTTAGATGGCTAAACTTAGATGTGATATCAACATCAGAAGTTGAGTCTTTTTCTTTATTCTCCTTCTACTCTTAAGTTCTTCTAGTCTTACATCTCTACATGCCTATCATGTACTAATATTATCTCCAAAGTTTATTTCTCCAGCCCCATTCTCTCTACTGCCCTCTCTACTGTTTATTTATTCAACTATTTGATCTTTCCACTTTGATACCTAATAATTATCTTAGAAACTAAACTCTCCAAAGTCCACACTGCATTTCACCTTAAGAAATCTATTCTTTTGCAAATTTGTGACATTTGGATTAAAAAAAAAAAAGAGTACTCTCACCTCCTGGGTGGCACAGGAAGACTGAGTTGTCCTAGATTCAGGGCTCTTTTTCTATCCTGCTATCCTCTAGCAAATCCTGCTTGTTCCATGTCTAAATTATAAATCCAATGTGTTCACTTCTCTCTCTTATTGAACCACTCAAATCCAAACCACCATCATCTCTTCTTGCCCAGGAAAACTGTGATAGCCTTCAAGTTAGATCACAGCTTTGTGATCTAACACAAAGATCTTTGTGATCTTCCCCTGCTCACAATCCATATTTTATTGTATTTTTTATCAGGTATTATAAAAATGATCTCATTTATTCCCACAAAAATCCCATGAGGTAAGAAACACTTCATTTTTATCTATTCTGCCTCTGAGCTATACACCAGCCCTATTTTTTATTTTTTATTTTTTTGTGTTACTGGAGATGGAACCCAGGGCATTCTGTCTCCAAGCTACCCACCAGCCCTATTTTTTATTCTTTATTTTGAAACAGAGTCTTATTGAATTGCAAAGGACCTCATGAAGTAGCTGAGGCTGTCCAAGAAATGTGAACCTCCTGTCTCAGCCTCCCAAATGCTGGGATTACAAGCATGCGCCGCCATGCCCGGCTTTTATTTTTATTTTGAGACAGAGTCTTTCTAGTTTGTGAAGGCCTCACTAAGTTGCTGAGGCTATACTTGAACTTGTGATCCTGTCTCTGACTTCAAAATAGGCGTGCACTACCACACCTGGCCAGATACAGTTTTTGAATGAAATTCAGTAACTTGTTCCAGGTCACTTAATTTGAAAATTATAAACTCCAATGTTAAGATTTTTTATCTTATCTTTTATTTAATTTTTATATTTTGGTGCTGGAGGTCAAACACGGAACCATCAATGAGCTACCCCTCCAGCCCCAACTTTCATTTTTATATTCTTCATATTTATTTTTTATTTTTGTGGCATGAGAGATTGAACCCAGGGGCATTCTGCCTCTGAGCTGCACTCCCAGCCCTATTTTATATTTTACCTTGAAACAGGGTCTCACTAAGTTCCTGAGGGCCTCACAGAGCTGCTGAGGCCAGCTTCCATCCTGTGATCCTCCTGTCTCAGCCTCCCAAGTACTGAGATTACAAGCATGCAACACACACCTGGCTTATCTTCTTCCTTTTTAGAACTTAATCATCTTCATTTCTAGAACTTAATAGTAATCATTTATTACGTGATTTTATGTGTATGTTTCATCTAGAAAGAGGGACTAGTTAAACAGTTAAGGAAACTAAAGTCAAGGCCTTGAACAACAGTCATCTGAGCCCTTCTATTTCATCTAAACTGTGCATACTAACACGTTTTAGATTCCTCTGCTTGCCATGCAGTGCTGACTTTTTGATTCTGTGTAAATCTACCAATCTTAGGGAGAAGGGACTGAGCTTCTGGATACAGGACAGTATCATGTTTTATTCATTTACCTCCCTCCATATGCACAAAAGACAACCGATTCATTTCCTGTGCTAATACAGCCAGTGATTGTCTCCATCATTCCAGAGTTGACCATTGTATATGTAAGGAAACGTGTCTTAGGATCAACTGCTCTTTCTGCAGTAGAATGCTCCTTCTCATGCAGGCAGGATCTTGCACATTCTGCTGAGTAAGCATGTTGTTCTAAAGCATTGAAAACATGGTTCCATAGTTTTAAATCCATTCCAATTCCATCTCCTACCTGAAACCCAGGTGCAAAACATTCCATTCTCGCACTATTCTTTCTCCCACAAAACACTTCATCGTGCTTGGTGGTGATGTCGTTTCCTTTTCTAATAAAACCCTCTGTGGAAGTAGGAACTGGTTTTGCTGGTCCTTCCAGTTAATCTCATCTTCAGAGCTATCACTGTCTTCCAAAGGATGCATCTTTTGGTAATTTTCAAAGGAAATGGAAACTTTGCTATCACCATTAATTTTTTTCTTCATGTCTAAGCTGGGCAGCATATTCTCTGTCAAATTCTATCTGTATCATCTGAGCCAGCATTAGGTCACTGGAAGTGTCAATGTTTTCTCCAGAAATAAATGGTCCTTCAGCCACAGAAACTTCAGGAAAAGCAGGAGCTTCTTCTTCTAAGTGCAATTCTTTAGCCAACTGTTCACTCATTACATCAGCCAAAGAACAGAATATTTTGTTTGGAGGGGTAGTCCATGGACACTTTCTGGGTCCTCAGGCCGCTGCCAGCCCAGGTTCAAGGGATGCCACTTCAACCAGATCCTTTGAAGGAAGAAGGAAGCTGGTAAAACAGAGCAGAGAGGTGTCAGGTCGGGAAGCTGGCTCTGCCAAGGAGACAAGTGGTGTCGGAGCCTCAGATTGCTGGTGTTGGAGCTAAGGTGACTGATGGTGGCAGCAGCCGCCGTGTCCAGCCACAATCCAGATTACCAGAGTAATCTTTTACATCAATAAACAAGCCATGCTACTCACCTGGGGAATAAAATGCTATAGTGACTTCCTGCTGTATGGAGAATAAAGTACCAACTCCTTACCAACCAAATCCTTTATCTTGCAGTCTCTGCCTTATTTTGAGTTCTCTGTTTTATTTTTTGCTGTTATTCTCTCTCTACTCAGATGTAAACTTTAAGGGAAAGAGATTTTTCTGTCCACTGTGAATTGAGCCAAGGCCCTAGAATATACTGTTGTATGTAGCAGACTCTGAATAAATATTTCTAAAAAAATTACTTGGGTTTTCTAAATACAAATGCAAATGAAGATATGCAAAATGAGGGAGAGAGCAGGGTTGGTCATTGAATATTTTCTTTATTTTTTGCCAGTTTACATGATGCCTGACACATATGCTCTACATAAAGACAGATTTGTATTAAAAAATTGGCTCCTCAAAATATGACAACTAAGTTCAGCTTTATATTTATATATTTTTTAAATTTTAAATAAATATTAGCAAGAACAAAAGCTATGGACTTTTTACATTTCAACTGAAGAATATTAGAAGAGCATCTTTCTCCTGCATCCATTTCATCACTAAGAATTTAAGAAACCATTTTTTCCCCCCTTTGGGGACTTCACTGGGCTCAATGATTCATAAGTAATTATTTCTATATTTTTATCATATGCTTTTCTATTTCAGTTATTTGTAAATTATGTTTCCATCCTTAAGATACCCTCCTCTACTATGTTGACATTTGAACCATGATTTCATGTTCTACTTCTTTTTTTCTTTTTCTTTTTCTTTTTGCTTTCTTTTGCTCTCCTTCCCCGCCTTACTCATTTTTCCTTCCATTCTTTGTTTTTCTTCTATCTTCTCTTTTTTGTGGCATTAAAGATTGAACAAAAGCAATATCTTAACAAGCTATAACCCCAGGCTTTTTATTTGACCTTGAAACAGGGTTTTACTGAGTTGCATAGGCTGACCTCAAACTTTAGATCCTCCTGCCTCTACCTCCCAAGCACTTGGATTTTCAGGCATGTGTCATCATGGTCAGATTCTTATGTTTTTATGCAAAATTTTATTGTTCCATTTTTATTTTAATTTTAATCAACATAGAATATACTTTTAAACATAGGAGGAAATAAGAGGTCCCGTATCACATTCTTCCAGAACTGTTTCAAAGGCGTCACCACTATCCTACGATGATTATGTAGACTCTTTACCATATATGTCATGGGTTTCTTTTCTTAAACACTCTGGGACATACTCTTTATACTGATTTTACTGGCTTGTTGCACAATACTACTACTATACTACATTTATTACAGCAACTTTATAATAGATGTTGTCATTGTTCTTCAGGTATTTGCTAGCATTTATGGCTCCACATAAATTTTAAGTTTATATCATACAAACAAAGATTTATGTAGTATTCTAATGGGAACTGCATTAAATTTATGTTAATCTGGGGCAACTAACATTAGAAGCCTGCATAGCTAAGAATAAGGTTTTCTTTTCCACTTACTCAGATCCTGTTTTATAACTTTCAAAAAATATTTTCTCACATAAATCTTCCATCTATTTTTTTTCTGAGTTTTCAAGCCCAAGTTGAAAAAGATGCAGGTTGTTTTTTACTGGTAAAAGGAACAATCCAGCAAGAGAAAATAATAGTAGTTAACATTTATGCCCCAAACATAGGTGCAGCTACTTTCCTAAAACAAACTCTTTGTCACACTAAGACACACATAAGTCCCCATACAATAATACTGGGAGACTTCAATACCCCTCTTGCACCATTAGACCAATCATCTAGACAAAAGGTTAATAAAGATACCTCAAACCTAAATACCCTCAACCTATGGATCTATTGGACACATATAGAATATTGTACCCAACTACAACAGAATTCACATTTTATTCACATGCTCATGGAACCTTCTTCAAAATAGATCGTATCCTGGCCCACAAAGTGAGCACTAGCAAAGTAAAAAAAAAAAATTGATATACTTCCCTGTGTCTTTTCTACCATAATAAAATAAAACTAGAAATCAGCTATAAAAAGACCCAGAGAAATCATATAAATATGTGGAGTCTGAACACAACACTGCTTAATGAAGAATGGCTCATAAAAGAAGTAAGGGATGAAATAATAAAATTTCTAAAAACAAATGAAAATAGAGATACAACATATCAAAACATCTAAAACTCTTTGAATGCACTTTTAAGAGGAAAATGCACAGCACTGAGAGCTCATATAAGAACAGAAAAACATCAAATAAGTAACCTAATGACACACTTCAAAGCACATGAAAGACAAGAATAGTCGAATGCCAAAGCCAATAGAAGACAGGAAGTTATTAAAATCAAACAGAAATCAATGAAGTAGAGAATAAAAATCAAAAAAGAAAATCAACAAAACCAAAAGCTGGTTTCTCAAAAAAAAAAAAATTAAAAGATAGATAAACCACTATCCAACTTAACCAAAAAAGAGAATCAACCCAAATTCTGAAGATAAGAAATTTTGATCTTGATTAATGAGGGTCTACATCTGAATATGTGTAAAATTATGAATATGACATGTTTAACCTGGAAAACCATTGGTGGGAGGGGGGAGGGAAAACAGGGGCAGGGGGGAGAGGGCACCAAATATAGTTTAAATGTATACCATTTATGTTCAATAAAAATTTTGTTTAAAAAATAAATAAAAATAAAAATAAAAAAGGAGACATTACACCAGGCATGGTGGTTTACACTTGTAATCCCCACACTTGGGAGGCGGAGACAGGAGGATTGCGTAGGTTCAAAGCCAGCCTCGCTGCCTTAAGAGACCTTGTTTCCAAATAAAATTATAAAATAAGTCTGGGTGTGTATCCTGGAGGTAGAAGGGTTTCCAGAAACCCAAGTACCACCAAAAATAAGAGCTATTACCACTGATACTGTAGAAATCCAGAGGATTGTCAGAAACTACTTTGCAAAACTATACTCCAACAAAATGAAAAATTTGGAAGAAATCAACAACTTTCTAGATAAACACCACCTTCCTAAACTAAGTCAATAAGATATTGAAATATTTCTTAAATACAAATAGCAATCAAAGAGGTTGGAGTAGCAATAAAACCCTATTCTCAAAGATATGTCCAGAACCAGATGGTTTCCCAAGTGAACTTTATAAAAACTTTATAGAAGAGCTAATCCAATACTCCTCAAACTATTTCATAAAGTAGAAAGAAATGGGACTCTCCCAAACATATTCTATGAGGCCAACATCACATTAATACCGAAACCAAATAAAGACAGCTCAAGAAACAGAAAATTACAGGCCTATATTATTGATGAACTTGGATGCAAAACTGCTAAAGAAAATACTAGCAACATGCATTCAAAACCACACCAAGAAAATCATACACCATGTCCAGGTAGGGTTCAACCAAGGATGTAAGCCTGGTTCAACATATGAAAATCAATCCATGTAATTTATCACATAGACAGAACCAAAAACAAAAATTATATAATTATTTCAATAGGTGCTGGAAAAGCACTTAACAGAAGCCAACATGCATTTATGCTAAAAGCACTGCAGAGAATTAGAATACAAGGAACATACCACAATATTATAAAGGTGACCTAAAATAGTCCCACTGCCAACATCATAATAAATGGGGAAAAACTGCAAAAGTCCCCCCTAAAGACAGAAACAAGACAAGGATGTCCATTATCACCACTTTTTTTCATATAATAATGGAGACTCTAGCCAGAGCAATAAGGCAAGAAAAGGAAATCAAAGGAGTGAGTACAAATAGGAAAAGAACCCAAACTTTCATTATTTGCAAATGACATGATACTATATTTAGAAAACCCAACAAACTCAACGAAAAGGTTTATAGAACTGACCAACAAATTTATCAAAGTGTCTGGATACAAAATCAATCTTAAAAAATCAGAAGCTTTTCTGTATACAAACCATAAATCCACTGAGGAAAAAAAACCCAGAAAACACTTCCATTCAGGATCACGCACAAAAATATAAAATAAAGTACTTAAGAATAAACTAAACCAAGGAGGTAAAAGACCTCTACAAAGAAAATTATAAACATTGAAATAAGAAATCGGTGAGGACCTTAAAAGGTGGAAAGATCTTCTATGTTCATAAATAGGCAGAATAAATATCATCAAAATAACCATTCTTCCAAAAGTAATCTAACATATTAAATTATCAAGGTCAGTCCTCGCAGACATAAAACAAATCAGTCCTTAAATTCATTTGGAATGACAAATTACCCAGAATAGCCAAAGTAGTTCTCAGCAACAAAAGCCACGAAGGAAGAATCACAATACCTGACTTTAAAATATACTATAAAGCCAGAGTAATAAAAATAAAAGCATGTTATGGCACACAAACAGATACATAGACCACTGGAGCAGAATAGAAGACTCAAAAACAAATCCTCACAATTCCAATTGATTTTTGACAAGGGGGCCAAAACCATACAATGAAAAAAAAGATGGCCTGTTCAGAAAATGGTGTTAGTGAAACTGGTTAAATATATGCAGGAAAATGGAAATAAACCCCACTTTCTCACCCTGCACAAGAGTCAATTCAAGATGCACCAAAGACTTGGATATTAATCCAGAAAGCTTGAGGCTCCTTGAAGAGGGCATGGGTCCAACACTGCAACACACAAGCACAGGTAAAATTTTCTCAACAGACCCCAAAGGCACAAGAAACTAAAAGGCAGATCAGAACATTGTATTGAATTATACTAAAGCGCTTCTGTACAGCAAAGTAAACTATCAAGACCCTCAACTGAGAGCCAACAGAGTGGGAGGAGATTTTTACCACCTTCTCCTCCAATAGAGGTCTAATATCTAGAATATACAAAGAACTCAAGAAACTCAGCACTAAGAAAACAAATAACCCAATCAAAAAATGGGCAAGTAAATTAAATAGGCACTTTATGAAAAAGAAATTAAAATTGCCAATAGATGCATGAAAAATGCTCAACATCATTAGCAATCAGAGAGATGCAAATCAAAACTACCCTGAGATCTCACCTAACTCTAACTAGAATGGCAATCATTCAAAACACAAACAACAGCAAATGCTATGAAAAGTGGGAACTCTAATACATTGATGGTACTATTGCAAATTAGTGCAATCACTTTGGAAAACAGTATGGAGGACCCTCAAAGAATGGGAATGAACTTACCATATGATCCAGCAATACCACTTCTGGGTATCTACCCAAAAGAATAGAAACCAAACTTCCAAGGTAATGCATGCATATCTATGTTTATAACTATACAATTCACTGCTGCTTCATTATGGAACCAGCCAAGATGTCCATCAACAGATGAATTGAAAACAAAACTATGTGATATGTACACAATGGAATTTTACTCAGCCATAAAGAAAAGCACAATTACATAATTTACAGGGAAATGGATGGAACTGTAGAACATTATGCTAAGTGATATTAGTCAGTAACAAAAAATAAGAAATCAGAAACTCTCACTAATATGTGAAAGCTAGGGAGAAAATGAGTCATAGGAGGAACTCTAGATGAAAAGAGATACTATAGATGAGCAAATAAGGCACCCTAACTGAGGCAATGGGAGGGGGAGATTTTCTGCTATACATGATATATTTAGAAACATAATAAAGTCAATCACCTAGCCAATCATTTGAAGGAGCAGGGGAGAGAATGGGGTGGGAATTGGGTAAGGGCTAATTGGGTGATATGTTCATGTATGCCTCTACCACCTTGTACCCCATTAAGATGTATGATTACAATGTATCAATAAAAAATTAAAATAAAAAAATATAAACAAAGATCACTCTGTAAAGTGTCCACAATTATTTTTTTTAAGATTTGGAAAAGTATGAAAACAAAATGTTTATTAAACTGCTAACATCAGTTACCTTAGCCTGAATAGTAAACAAATTATATTTATGATTAAAGTATACATTTGACTTATTTAATTTTTACAAAATATGAAAAACATCTCAGAGAAGTGCTCCTCTGAAAGTATATATAGAAGTACATATATATATATATATATATATATATATATATATATATACACATATAAATACATATTTATTCAAATAAAAGAGTTAGTATAAGAAATTATCACATATTGAAAGTAATTGTGTATTTTCTATAATTTGTGAGATAACACTTTTGGAAACTAAATTCCAGAATGGTTAAGTAACATTACCCAAATCATATAGTCACCATCTAGCAGAAGCTTAATTGAACCAATGTTTGATTGTAAAGCTTGGGCCTTTACTATACAATATTACTTTTATAAATCCATAGCCTACTTTGGTGCACTTATAAAGTATGTCCAGCACTGGAAATATTATAAAGGGTACTAGATATCATAAAACAGAGCTAAGCATTGTATCTTAAGAGAGAGAACATAGAGCCAATTGAAGAATGATCCAGAACATAGTAACCAAGTCATGATTGAAGAGGCTCCATCATTTCATTCATTTTCATTTATCTTCAAGCCTTTAACTTAGTGGATGTTAAACAAATATTTGTTGAATAAATTAAATATTTCATTTTTAATATTGGTTGTGTCATAATATTAAATGTGTTATCCCCAAAGTGTAAAGATACTTGTATCAATTCAACTTAAGTAAATAAAGAATCATAAAACTTTTTTTCCCTCATGTAGAGCATTTATACTATTCTAAGCATAGGACAATGTGTGCACTTTTTTGTATGAGCTGAATCTTGGGGATGTGAGTTGTCCATGGTCCTGAAACAAAAGCACTCTCTGGTAAAAACTTATTAGCATTTTTAACAGTTAATTGTCTCAGAATCCCCGTAGCTATATGATAATTGAATAAAGCTAATTGGCCCAGAATTTAAAATAATTTCTAATAAGGTATTGGACAAGAAAACAGACCCAGATACAAGAGATAAATTCACAGGTTTCCCAAGAGCCTTTCATTTACCTTGAAGGAATTGTGCCTGCTTCTCAAACAGTAGGAATTGATGCTATAGTATTCTCACAAGTTAGGTCATTTTCTACATGGTATGTATAGGCTCTTATTCAAGAAACCATGATTTTATAGTTTTATGGTCTTAATAAAATTATCTCAAAACATCTGTATTTCCAAGAGAGAGGCTTTGTTATCATTGTATCTTGATAACTATTTGAAATACTCAATTAGAAATAAAATATAAAATCAGTAGGTCATGGATTTTTTTTTCCAAAATATATGATGCTATGCTCAAAAAGCATAAACACACATACACACATGTAAATTAACTCCTACTATTTGAGCTTCCCTGACATGTTACATAATATAATTTTCTTTTCCATTTAATCCAGGCTTTGCTGTGTTCCTAGGTCTCAAAATTGAAATAATTATGGTGAATAAATATCAAGGGTTGTACTATTTATTTATGTTCTAGCTTTCTTGGGTTTTTTTTTCTGTTTTAAAGTTTTCTCCACTGTCTACAATAAGTTATATGATCTATGGCAATCTCTATATTTACTAGTGGAAACACTTGAGAAGATATTTTCAACCATTTACATTTATCTCCTTTCATAAAAAATACCTAAGAACTTTTTCACAGTATTCAAAAGTTTAGCTAATAAATTCTACAAGTAAATCAATATCTCAGTCTATCATACAAAATCTACATTTCGTCTTTGATGTCAATAGTTGACAGGAACTTCCAGATGATGAGTTAACATAAAGCTAGAGGGAAAGAGAATTACTTTTCCTATCTATAAAATGCTATAGAAACATAAATGTACATGTTTTGTGCATCATCTCAAATCCTTTCTGCCTCAACTGAAGTCCAGCCATTGATGTACCCATGGCTCCTCACCTTCATAGGACTGGGACCCTCTTCCTTTCTGCCCAAGCTCCTCTGAAACCCTAGCTTGGATGCCTATAGAAACTTGTTCTTCACTAATAAAAGCACTATCACAAAATTCAGGAGACTTACTAACTCTTGGCTGCTGTATGTAAATCCATTTCATTTCATTTTGTGATTTTTTTCAAAACAATGACATTCACCTTTCTTAACCACACAGAGTCAAAAGAAAGGTCTTAGTATTGCTTTGGAGGGATCACTTGAAAGTGACCAGTTTCGTTAAGTTGATTGATAATACCTAAAATTGGTTAATGGACTTTTTTTGCTTTTTCTTGAATTGACAGGCTACTGTGATGCTCTAGAAACAGCCTATGACCTAATAATTCAACCCAACTACTGATGCCTTGAGTTGTCTTCATATTCTCTTTTATTGTAATTAAAATATTTTCTAACATATTAACTTTAGAAATCATAAGAGTCAAGCCATGACAATTCAGAACACAGTAAAATTTGGCATATGATGAACATCTAAAGTATTATTCTTTCTGAAAAAAATCTGACAAATGAAAATCCAAATGGCATGTCTATATAGCAGTGTGATTTGGCCCGTTGATAGAAACAGTGCTTTCTAATCAGTTGCTTAAGGATTATAACTAAGCATCCTGAATTTTTTTTTTGCTAGAAATTTTGGAAAAAATAGAGCATTTCATTTTGCCTAATTAAAAGTTTCCTTCACAAGTTATTAAGACAATCAACATTCCTTCTCAAGTGGACCAGGTACAGATTTCTGCTCACAGTGTATCACCACATTTCACCATACCCCCTTTTTAGACTGTGAATAATAAGTAATTAGTAAATGTTACCATGCCCTTCTGGCTAATATCGGCTGTCATGTGTTCATCAAATCCCATAATCCAAAAGCAGAATCCCTCCATTGTGAGTGACGTGAATAGGAGATGATTAAAATAATATTTGGGGGGAAATGATCATGTAAAAGTATTTTGAAAGACATTATTTGCTTTAATATAAATAAGACCTCTAAAACAAAAAGAAATGGTGTCTTCTTTTCAAAGTACCCCTCCTGTTTTATAGAAGACAAAATTGAGTCCAAAGAATTAAAGTCCTTTTTCTAAATTCACATAATTACTAAATGTTACAGCCAGAACCTAACACTTCAGACTATCTGAATCCCAGACTTTTACAGCTTCTATTATGCCATCCGCCTTTTGTCCCTTCAAATGTCATTGTGAAGTGAATGTAAGGAAAATAATTAACATTTTCATTTTAAGAATATAAACAACAAAGCATTTTCTTAAAAAACAATTTGCTGTGACTCCTAATGCATCCACCCACAGTGGACAGAAACACTCATACAAAAGCTTTCACATACCTCTGGTTAATTCATCATTATTGACATTTGGCTTGCACAAATGGAAGGAAATACACCAACACACACAATTATCCCCCCCCCTCTTTCACACACACTTGCATCTAATGATAGGGCCTCTAAAGAGACAAGGAGTTTTGTCTCTGGTTAATCAACACACACACAAAAAAAGTGTGCACCAAAGAGAATTTTCAGCCATAATATTTTAAGTGCCAAAAACATATTATGTTGCTATTGTTACAATATTCAAGTTTCTACATGATGCAATTTATTGGCAACTTCTAACTTAGCCCAACACCAGAAAAATATATTTAAAGATAAACACCAGAAAAAGATATTTAAAGATATTGTACAGTATAGTCTAGCTCCTCAAAAGAAGGATTGATACACAAACATGGTCAGTATTAATGCTTACCTGGGTTCTGAAATGTGCACAACTAGCTCAGATGGACTATCCAGAAACCCATACCAAAAACATATTTTAGAGAATTGAAGAACTGGTAGATTTTATTACAAAAAGTATAATTTTCCAAAATTATCTTTAAAAATAAGTTAAAATATAGAAATTAAGCTGGGCATGGTGGCATACACCTATAATCCCAGTATTTTGAGAGGCTGGGACAAGAGGTTTGCAGGCCAGTCTCAGCAATTTACTGAGACTCTCAGTAACTTAGTGAAACCCTTTCTTAATAAAATAAACTGAGTTAGGGCATAGCTCAGAGATAGAACACCCCTTCATTAATCTTCAGAATCTCAAGAAAAAATAAATGATTTTTTATTTTTATTCAATGTATAACAGGCTCTGCTATCAGAATTGAGAAGCAAGTCTGATGCTATTTTATATCACCTTCAAAGTTCAAAAATATTTTACACACTTAACATTTGCCAAACACTAATGCTATTAAGCATTTGTATCTATTTTCAAATGCTGTATATTCTTATATCAGCTAAATGACAACATAAGGCTATTTTTTGTGATTAGTCAGAAATAGCAACAAAATCTCTAAATCCAAATCAGCAAACTAGAGAATATTTTTATTATCAAAAGTCAGCTATGACTTATGCCTTTGAAAAGAAATACACACATGAATACACCATGGCCTGTTTAATATATTCTAATTGTGCCCTACCTTTTGCCATCCTAAATTCAATCTATTTTGTCAGAAATTTTTCAGAGACAAAAGAAGTGCTGTAGGAATGTAAGTTAGCATTGTTTTTAAGTCAACAAGTGTTTATGGAGTGCCTACTGTCTACCAGGAACCTGTTACACTTTGAAGATAAATGGTAAATCAAATATGCACAGCTCCTCTCACAACTTATGATCTGGCAAGGAGCACCAGTTATTGTACTGCACTCTATTTTTTTAAGCATTTTGTTTTGCTTATGAGACTTATTTTTTATTTTCTATGTACTTTTCTATAAGTTGGCTTCTCCATCATCAGCTCATACTCCCTTTGAAAAGAGAATTTATATGTTTCATTCACAACTGTACCTCTTTCCTCTTTTAGGCACCTGTCTAATCAGACATGTAATAGGTTATGATGGAAGTTTCCCTATACCTGTCATGTTTCATAATTCATAAGATAGACTCAAAGAATTCAGTAAAACCATTATGCTTATGTCTGTGCTTTATTAGAGCAAGAAGATGCAAATTAACATCAGAGATTAAAAAAAAAAAAAAACACCTGTGTCCCAGTTCAGGTGAGACCAGGCATTAATTTCCATTTGTCTTCTTCCAGTGGGCCATTCACACAGACTTAATTCTCCCAGAAATGATGCATGGCAGCACACATTAAACACTGCTGGCTAAGAAACTAACCTGAGTTTTCTTGTCAAGGATTCTTTTTGGCTTTGCATTTTCTTCCTGAATATCACATAGACATAAAACAACCACTCATCTGACATTGATTATTCAATTTCTAGCCCCTTCTGAGGTCAAATTGATATAGCACTGACCAAGGCCCCATCATAAAGCATGCTGTTAGCCTGGAGTATCTTCTTTGTCCCAGGGCACCAGATATATAAAAATATTCTTATCAGGGAGAATAATTCAGAGGCTCAGCTATCTCTTAGGAGCCAGACAAGGTCCATGGTAAAGCTTTGAACATGCCAGGCTTGATGAGTCAATAATTTATTGCACAGAGATATTTGTTGAATACTGAGTGGATGAAAGAGGAGGAATTTTATGAAAATAGAGGGCTGTAGTAGTCTATTGCAGGAGATCAAGCCTCACTTAAATAATCAGAGAAAGTGTCTCTGAGTACACATGATTAGATTGTGACCTGGAAAATAAATGAGAGTTATCAAATTAAGAGATGGAGTAAACGAAGAGAAAGTAAAAAAGAGGTAAATAGTAAAAATAATATATAAGGCAAAGTGAATATTTAGAATATGAAAGACCTAGAGACACATTCATGATTTCTAAGATACTCTTGTATAAATTTCTTATAGATGAATCACTTAAATTGTATGCCTAAAGAAAGTAACTTCCTCCTCTAGCCTACATAGTTTAGAATCCAATCTTTCTTTTGTCTCCTTGGCAATTCACTCATTCAAAAACTATCCATTGGGACTTGCTTTCCTCTGGGCAGCATGTAGAACATTGTAAAACTCAATGCTCCCCAATAATATGGCATGTCATCTAAAAAAATATTGGAACAGTTTGGCAAACATGAGAGTGCAAAGGACAGGAACAACTATACATTGGTACAATAGGTAAAATCAAATTTATATCATAGAGATTAAGGTGTCAAGGTGTAATGGTTTAGATTTGAAATGTCCCCCTGCCCTCAAAGAGACAAAGTGGTAATGTTGGATTAAATTTGTTTGCTAAGGAAGGATTTGAAGGGGGTGGCCTTGGAGATTAATTAATAGGGCTCCTCCTCCCCTTGCTCTTTCTTTTTTGCTTTTGCCTCACTGATGTGAGAGTGAAGATCTACTTTTCACCACCATGTCCTGAGATTCAGTTTCTGGCCATATGTGGAATGAACCCCAAACCCTAAGGGAACCATGAACAAAGAAGTCTTTCTTCCTCTATGTTGCATGCTGAGTCATTTAGGTTACAGCTGTGAGAGTGCTGACTAATATACAAGACATCCTCATCATGGAACAATATGCAAATTAAGTTCTAAAAGTTATGAAGAAATTAGCCAGGTAAATCATAAACAGTATGAGAAAAAGTTCTACCCTAGCCGGGCGTGGTAGCGCACTCTTGTAATCCCAGCACTTGGGAGGCAGAGACAGGAGGATTGCACAGATTTGAAGCCAGCCTCAGCTACTTAGTAAGGCTTGCAGCAACTTAGTGAGACCCTGTTTCCAAATAAAATATAAAATAGGTCTGGCAGTATAACCCAGAGGTAGAAAAGGCCTTGGGTTTCACCCCGTGTACCACAAAAATAATTCTAGACTATGAGAAGACCCAGAATGGGAAATAACTCAGTGATCCAGAAATAGAAAGAAAGACAAGAGAGAGGGGGGGAGAAAGGAGGGAAGGAAGATGGAGACAGGAAGGAAGAAAGAAAGCTATCTTTCTAGGGTATAGTATATAAGAGGGAAACTGGTCCAAGATGCAGTGAAGTCGAAAAATAAAGGATAAATGAAAGTTCTAAGCTGTGAAAATAATGAAGGTTTAATTGTAAATAGAAATTATAATACAACTATTCAAATCCTATTTGATATGAGCCCATCCACAAATGAATGCATATAGAAAATATGGTCATAAAGATAGTGTCTTTAGTCATGAAGAATAATGAAATACTATCATTTGTAGCAGAATGGATGGAACTGGACTACACCTTGTTAAAGAAGACTGATAGGGTAAGGCAAATATCTCTTGCTTTTTCTCTTATACAAAATCAAAAACAAAACATTGAACTATAAGCATATGGTGATTACCTGGAATTGAGAAGGATACTGGGAAGTTGGGGGCTGAGGGACTAAAAGCAGACAAAGCTGGGTGTGCATGATCAGTGAACACTGTGTGCATGTATGAAGACATCACAGTGAACTCTGTTAATACTCACAATTTATATGTACTCATAAAATTCTCAGGAGGCAGGGATGAAATGGTCTGATATTCCTTCTTAAAAGGATTATTTTAGGTAAATATTCATTATGTAATTGCCTCAAGAAAAAGCAAGAAGTAGGTAAATGTATTAGTTAAATTGGCTGAAGTCCTTTAAAGTAACAGATGAAAAAACTGGATGATTTGCTTGGTTTTAGCTTCGACTGTTAAAAGCTAAGCTTTGGCTTTCCTCTGTACTTTCTAACAACAGTGTGAAAATCCCCTCTTTATGTCACTGGACAACATGCACACACTATACCTTGTCATTAAATTAGTGTGAGAGGTGGGGCTTTAGAGAAAAGTCAGGGAGAGAAACTAAAATTGTATTAAAAACTCAAATCTTATATTGTCAAAAGTAAAAAAAAAGATGCTTTATATTTGCAAAACATTTCAACTGTGATTTCAAGAAATCAAAACAAGAAAGTTACATAGACCTAAATGTGAGAAGGAAGAAAAGCTTATTAAAAGTTTTCTGGGTAAAAAAATAAGGGTGGTGGGGAGTCCAGGTTGCCCACAGATAAATCCCTGTGGTGTTGTTTATACTGTGCTATAAAATTCATCCTAAACCAAACTGACAGGAGACAAGGTTTGAATCCCTGTATTGAAAGTGCAAAGCCTTTCAAAGTGACATGATGACAGGTTAAATTCCTTATGCTCTATTTGAAGTAATAATACAATTTCTAACAAAGGTATCAGTTTGGCAATCCCGAAGAAACCTTAAAAATCAGTTTCTCTAATTTTTATTTACACCAAGATGAGAACTTCTTTTCCCCTGTTTTATAACCCCCTATACTCATTAAGTATTGATTAAAAAAAGGCAGAGGGGCAGAGACTTCTTTAGTATCATAGCATACATATTTATGCACACACGCATTCAATAAATATTTTATGAGCACATAATAGGCATTAGGCAATGGGTGAATGGGTCCTGCTAACATGGTACATGCCTTTTCACAGACACGACATTCTAGATCATTCTTCAAAGTAATGTTGTGGAATATTTTTTATTATTCAAAGAAAAATTATTTCTCTAGAATGTTTCACTCTGAAAAATAGCAAGCTCATAAAATGCCTTCATAAAACACACGGGGCAATAAAGTACTGGAAGTGTTTTTCCAGTATGGAACAGTGGCACCTGGGGAAAAAGGACACAAGGACAAAGAAATTGGAGGATAAAAAATATTATCAGAGAAAGATATGCAATGTATGGTTTCCATTCAAGTGGATTTTGAATAGACAAATTATTTACTGAAAAAATAAAGATTTCTATGCGCCTTTTATTTTCAGGCAGTGAATTCCATTAACACCATGTATACATTATAAAATTATCCATAGCGAGGACGCGGCAGCAGCGCCATACTGCCGGCGGCAGCGGCAACTTCCCCGGACGGCTACAGCAAGCCGAGGTGAGCCTCTGCGAAACAGCCAGGCGGGACTTCTCGGCACAGGGAGCATCTAAAGCTCCCAGTGGCTAAGCTCAGCACACGCTGCAGGGATTCAGAATGGAACTCAAAATCAAGAAGAAATACGCCAGCCTCATGGCCTAGGGTGTAGCAGCGGCGCCATATTGCCACCAGCGGCAGCAGCAGCGAATTCACCGAATTCAACGAGTCCAGCACAGCTACATCTGCGTACTCAAGAACAGTGAGTCAAATTGCAGGCCACAGAGGAGAAATCCCAGTACTGTACTCCCTGGGACTTGACCCAGTGGGGGAGTGGCGGTGGCAGAGATATCACACCATAGGAGAACGTGCAACCTGGCACCCCCCACAGTCTAAAGCAGCCTCTATCGACTCTCTGGGTCGGAGACTCTGTGATACAACCCAGTAAAGGAGTAGTGGGGTCTGAGATACTACTGACTCAAGATCCAGAACACCTTAAGTGAAGTCGTAGTGACCCAAAGGAAGAACCCAGAGAAGGCACAAACTTCCGAAATCATGGGAAAGAGGAATAACACTGGAGCAATGAATGCCCACAACCCCACAACATCAGAACCCGATAAAACAGAAAATCAGAGATTTCTAGAAGATCAAATCAAAAAGAACTCAGAGAGAGCCAAAAAGAGATAAAGGATGTAATTAATGAAGTAAAGTCCTCAATTCAAAGCATGAACAACTGATTAGACCACATGGAGAACAGAATCTCGCTCTTAGAAGATGATCATTCCAAAAATGAACTCATAGGACTTCCGGGAAGATGGCGACCGAGAAAAGCGGGGCTTAAGAGCCCTGCTAACAACCAATCTCCATTACCACAAAACCAGCGCCTTTCATAGCCAGAAAACACCATCACCAGAAAAACAAAAAAATCCACCAGGCTCCAGAGAGAATGCGGACTGAGAACAG
Organism: Muscardinus avellanarius; assembly: GCF_963383645.1. Taxonomy (NCBI): domain Eukaryota; kingdom Metazoa; phylum Chordata; class Mammalia; order Rodentia; family Gliridae; genus Muscardinus; species Muscardinus avellanarius. The sequence continues at coordinate 15,014,224 of NC_137793.1, forward strand.
AGCTCAGGGCCACAGAGGAGACACACGCGCCCGAGGACGCGGCAGCAGCGCCATACTGCCGGCAGCAGCGGCGAACTCATCGGACGGCTACAGCAAGGTGAGGTGAGCCGCTGCGGAACAGCCAGGCGGGATCTTTCGGCGCAGAGAGGATTTAAAGCTCCCAGTGGCTGAGCTCAGCACACGCTGCAGGGATTCAGAGTGGAAATCAAAACCAGAGAAGAAAAAATACGCCAGCCTCATGGCCGAGGGCGTGGCCGCGGCGCCATATTGCCACCGGCGGCAGCAGCAGCAGTGAATTCGCCGAATCCAGTACAGCTACATCTGCGTACTCAAGAACAGTGAGTCAAGTTGCGGGCCACAGAGGAGAAATCCCAGTACTGTACCTCACTGAGGTACAGTGAGGTACCTCACTATACCCAGTGAGGGAGTGGTGGTGGCAGAGATATCACACCATAGGAGAACGTGCAACCTGGCACTCCCCATAGTTTAAAGCAGCCTCTATTGACTCCCTGGGTCGGAGACTCTGTGATAAAACACAGTAAAGGAGTAGTGGGGTCTGAGATACTACTGACTCGAGATCCAGAACACCTTAAGTGAAGTCATAGTGACCCAAGGGAAGAACCCAGAGAAGGCACAAACATCCGAAATAATGGGAAAGAGGAATAATACTGGAGCAATGAATGCCCACAACCCCACAACATCAGAACCCGATAAAACAGAAAATCAGAGATTTCTAGAAGATCAAATCAGGAAAATAACAGTAGAAATAATAGAGGTGCTTCGAAAAGAACTCAGAGAGAGCCAAAAAGAGATAAAGGATGCAATTAATGAAGTAAAGGCCTCAATTCAAAGCACAAACAACCGATTAGACCACATGGAGAACAGAATCTCGCTCTTAGAAGATGAGCAATTCAAAAATGAACGCATAGTTTCTAATCTAGAAAAAAATATCCAACAGCAGGAATCTGACATTGAAGAAATATGGGCCCATCTTAAGAGAGCTAACCTAAGAATAATTGGAATAGAGGAGGGAAAAGAAAGTGAAACCAAAGGGATCAACAATCTCTTCAAGGAAGTAATAGCAGAAAATTTTCCAAACATAAAGCAAGAGGTTGATACACAGGTCCAGGAAACTTATAGAACTCCCTTTAGACAGGATGGGAGAAGAGGTTCCCCACGCCACATAATTGTCAAAATGACCAATGTGGAAGCCAAGCAGAGAATCTTAAAGGCAACAAAAACAAAGGGCCAAGTGACATTCAGAGGCAAACCAATTAGAATCACTCCAAACTTCCCAAACCAAGTCATGAGAGCCAGAAGGGCTTGAGTAACATATTCCAAACTCTGAAAGAAAACAACTTCCAGCCAAAAATTTCCTATCCAGCAAAACTTTCTATCAAATTAGATGGAGAAATAAGAAGCTTCCATGACAAACAGAAACTGAAGGAATTTATGTCTTCAAAACCAGCGCTAGAGAAAATACTCAAAGAGATTAACTACAAAGAAGAAATAGGTAACACTCACCAGAACCAGAGAAACAAGATTTTCCATCCAACAGACAACTAAGATTGGTTATCTGTGGAGATTCATTATTTATGTTAGTCTTTTACCTATCTCTAAATTGTATTGTTTGCCTTTATTGTTGTTAATTTTTAGGATTTCTAGTTGGGATATTAATATACCTTCAGATATAGCATTTGGAAATATTTTATCCCATTCTATTAGTAACTTTTAACTCTGTTTACATTGTCTTTGGATATACAATATTTTTTTTATTTTTTAGGGAGTGTGTATATTCTTCTGTTGCCTGTGCCATTGAAATCATATCCAAGAAATCACTGCCAATTTCAATGTTGTGAGGTTTTATGACCCAGATTTTCTTCTAAAAGTTTATAGTCTTAAGATTTATATTTAGGTATTTTATCTATTTTGAGTTAATACTTGTATGTGGGATTAGGTAAGGGTCCAATTTTATTTTTTTCCATGTAATTATTATTTTTCAACAATATTTAGTTAAAAGAATATTATTTCCACCACCAAATGTTCGTGGAAACCTTGTCAAAAATAACTTGACAATATAGGGAAGAATTTAGCTCTAGGCTTGTATTTAACTCCAATGGTTTATATATCTGCCTTTAGAACAGTATTCCACTGTTTCAATTATTGCAGCTTTATATGGTTTGAAATCAGAAAATACATATCTGCTAGCTTTGTTCTTCTTCAAGATCGTTTTGGGTATCTAGAATTCATATTCCATATTAGGATAGATTTTTTTCTGAAAAATAAATATATAAATATATGATAGTTTCACCAAAAAAACAGAAAAAAATATGCTCTGGTAAGAAAGAAAGCAAAAAGAAATATTGAAATGTTATCTTTAATTCATCAAAAGCTTGGCATCAGACAAATGAAACTGTTATGTGAGATTATCATTTTTAATTTTGGATAATTTGCTATAATACTAGATGTCAACCACTAAGCCAAGCATGAGAAGGAGGGATGAGGAGGGAATGGGGTGGGGATCGGGTGGGGGCTGACTGGGCGATGTGTGCATGTATGTCTACAAAAGTTTGTATCCCACTATGATGTATGAATACAGTGCACCAATAAAATAAAATTAAATTAAAAAAAAATGAACTCATAGTTTCTAATCTAGAAAAAAACATCCGACAGCAGGAATCTGATATTGAAGAAATATGGGCCCATGTTAAGAGGGCTAACCTAAGAATAATTGGAATAGAGGAGGGAAAAGAAAGTGAAACCAAAGGAATCAACAATCTCTTCAAGGAAGTAATAGCAGAAAATTTTCCAAACATAGAGCAAGAGGTTGATACACAGGTCCAGGAAACTTATAGAACTCCCTTTAGACAGGATCGGAGAAGAGGATCCCCACGCCACATAATTGTCAAAATGACCAATGTGGAAGCCAAGCAGAGAATCTTAAAGGCAACAAAAGCAAAGGGCCAAGTGACATTCAGAGGTAAACCAATTAGAATCACTCCAGAATTCCCAAACCAAGTCATGAGAGCCAGAAGGGCTTGGAGTAACATATTCCAAACTCTGAAAGAAAACAACTTTTAGCCAAAAATTTTCTACCCAGCAAAACTTTCTATCAAATTAGATGGAGAAATAAGAAGCTTCCATGACAAACAGAAACTGAAGGAATTTATGTCTTCAAAACCAACACTAGAGAAAATACTCAAAGAGATTAACTACAAAGAAGAAATAGGTAACACACACCAGAACCAGAGAAACAAGAGTTTCCATCCAACAGACAACTAAGATTGGTTATCTGTGGAGATTCATTATTTATGTTAGTCTTTTACCTATCTCTAAGTTGTATTGTTTGCCTTTATTGTTGTTAATTTTTAGGATTTCTAGTTGGAATATTAATATACCTTCAGATATAGCATTTGGAAATATTTTATCCCATTCTATTAGTAACTTTTAACTCTGTTTACATTGTCTTTGGATATACAATATTTTTTTTTATTTTTTAGGGAGTTTGTATACTATTCTGTTGCCTGTGCCATTGAAATCATATCCAAGAAATCACTGCCAATTTCAATGTTGTGAGGTTTTATGACCCAGATTTTTTCCTAAAAGTTTATAGTCTTAAGATTTATATTTAGGTCTTTTATCTATTTTGAGTTAATATTTGTATATGGGATTAGGTAAGGGTCCAATTTTACTTTGTTCCATGTAATTATTATTTTTCAACAATATTTAGTTAAAAGATTATTATTTCCACCACCAAATGTTCGTGGAAACCTTGTCAAAAATAACTTGACAATATAGGGAAGAATTTAGCTCTAGGCTTTTATTTAACTCCAATGGTTTATATATCTGCCTTTAGAACAGTACTACACTGTTTCAGTTATTGTAGCTTTATATGGTTTGAAATCAGAAAACATATATCTTCTAGCTTTGTTCTTTTTCAAGTTTGTTTTGGGTATCTAGAGTCCATATTCCATATTAGGATAGATTTTTTTCTGAAAAATAAATATATAAATATATGATAGTTTCACCAAAAAAATAGAAAAAATATTCTCTGGTAAAAAAGAAAGTAAAAAGAAATATTGAAATGTTATCTTTAAGTCATCAAAAGCTTGGTATCAGACAAATGAAACTGTTATGTGAGATTATCATTTTTAATTTTGAATAAATTGCTATAATACTAGATGTCAACCACTAAGCCAAGCATGGGAGGGAGGGATGGGGAAAGAATGGGGTGGGGATCAGGTGGGGGCTGACTGGGCGATGTGTGTATGTATGTCTACAAATTTTGTATCCCACTATGATTTATGAATACAGTGCACCAATAAAAAAATTATAAAAAATTTTAAAAATAAAATAAAATAAAATAAAATTATCCATAGAGTTTGTATTTGAGAAATTCACTTTTTATCTCATCCCTCCTGGCTCTTTCATGGAAAAAAAGGGTCTTTATTAGGGCAGAGTAAAAGAATATTCAAAATTAGGAAGAGGAATTTTCATATATATGGAGATATCCCAACAGAACGTAAATCTATCTCAACTGATACTCAAGATCCTGACCCTTCAGAATAAAGAGAAGATTCTGAAAAAGAGCAGATAGAGAAAATAAGGAACCTTCTGCCAATTACTATTATATTATCACTGTGAAGTGCGCATTGTCTGGGGACCTCAAAGAAATTCAGATTTTGGTAACCATTATAAAACATCCATGCCATGAGGAGGTATGATACACACCATGGCTCAAGTTCACAGGAGAAAGCTATAAAGGAACTACAAGATGCAAAAGGAGAGGTTGTCTCTGCTCTGCCTGTACAGAGAGAACAAGCTTCATATAAACAGAGATGTAGGAAAAAGAACAGTGCAGTGGTAACATGAGCCCAAAGAAGGGTACATATTTTTTAGGATCCTAGCATTTACTAAAGACAGAGGCAACACTCTAGTCTCTGCATTATAGGATATCAACAGTTTTTTTTAATTTTTTATTGAACATAAATGCTATACATTTAAACTATACTTGGTGCCCTCTCCCCCTTCCTGCCCCTATTTTCCCTTCCCCCTCCCACCAATGATTGTCCAGGGTAACCATGCCATATTCATAATTTTACTCATATTCGGATGTAGACCCTCATTAGGAGGTGGTTTAGGAGGAGGGGGAAGAGGGAGAATTAATAAAACACTTCCATTGATGTGATGTACATCTGTGAGAATACAAATGGCAGTCTGAATATCTTTATGAGGAAGGGGGAGTGGGAGGAAGTCAGGAAAAAGCCCTCCATGTGCTGTATGCATGTATATCACATTCACTATGAACTGCATTATGATGTGAGACTATAATGAGCCAAAGAAAATATTAAAAACAAAGATATAACTGAACTCAATGTTTTAAAAGAGAGTCCAAAAAAAGAAGAAGCACCTTAAATGTTCAGAGGGAAAGCTGAAACACACATTAGGAAATGTGAAATCGCCAAGGTCTGTTATCAGAACAATGATTTCAAGACCAATAAGTTCTCAGGAAAGAAGAATTTACCATTTCTGAACTCACTGAAAGTGTGATATAAAGACATTGATCAAATAGTGTGATATAAAGACATTGATCAAATAGTATGAGAAAATATTTAATAGTTTCCCATGAGTAATTTGAGAAAGAGAAACTTTGTTTCCATTGTTCAGTTATTTCCTTTCAGAATGAATTGAAGCATACTGTCTCAAGAAGGACAAGCATTACAATGTGTCATAGGTGTTTAATAGGAGCTGGGTGCTTTCTTTCAGATGTTACAGTAAGTATTCTCACTGCTATTACTCAAAATACCTGATCACCACAATTCAGAGGAAAGATTATTTGCTCACAATTCTGAAGTTTTCAACCCATGTTAGGCCAAGTAAAATCTGTTGAGCCCAGGGTATGGTGTTAGGGAGCAGTTGAGCAAAAGGACCCTATTCTCACATCACTGAGTCCGGAAGCTGAGAGATAGCAAGGGACTGAGGGTGAGGGATATATATATATATATTCCCCAAGGCCAACACCAGGAACCTCTGCATCCAACATGGCTGCCTTGTCTAAGACAAAAAGTCTGGAGGACATTTTAAATCTAAACCATAACTGGGAATAAAACATTCTCCCAGATGATATACTATAAAGTGTAGCAGATCTTTAGCTATACCATTCCTAGATAAACCTAAATGCCATAAGAATTCCTAATATCCAGTTCTTGCAGGGCTATGAAATTGCCCTTGAAATGATGTATCAGGCTAAGAGCAGCCTGTGAGAAAGACAGCTCTATACCAGTTGTGATCTTGGAAAGCCAGTTAATATGTTAATGCTGTGTGTTCAGAAAGTCAGTTAATTTCTTGTGACTGACTAATCTCACTTATCATAATGTTCTCAACTTGCATCCATTTCCCTGAGTGACATAATTGTGTTTTTCTTTATGGCTGAGTAAAATTTCATTGTGTGTACACAGTGGAATCCTGTAATTTTTTAATCCATTCATCTGTTGGTGGAAAACTTGGCTGGTTTCATAATTAAGCAACGGTGAATTGTGCAGCTATGAACAAAGTTATATAAGCATTAGTTTGGTATTTCAGTTTTCATTCTTTTGGGTAAAATACCAAGAAGGGATATTGTTGGATCGTATGGTAAGTTTGTTCCCATTCTTCTGAGGATCCTCCATACAGTTTTCCAAAGTGGTTGCACTAATTTGTAGTCTCACCAACAATGTAGTATAATTACTACTTCTCCACATCCTCACCTGCATTTGTTGCTGTTTGTGTTCTGAATGACTGCTATTCTAGTTGGTGTTAGGTGAAATCTCAGGGTAGTCTTGATTTATATCTCTCTAATTGCTCATGATCCCAAGCATTTTTATGTGTTTATTGGCCATTTGAATTTCTCCTTTTATGAATGAAGTGTCTATTTAGTTCCCTTGCCCATTTTTCATTGGATTGTTTTCTTAGTATATACTGAGTTTCTTGCATTCTCTGTATATTCTAGATATTAGTCCTTTATTGAAGGAGCAGAGGACAAGTTGGCAAAGTCTCCTCCCATTTTGTTGACTCTTGGTTGAGGTTCTTGATAGTTTCCTTTGCTGTACAGAAGCTCTTCAATTTAATGCAATTCCTTGTACTGATCTGCCTTTTAGCTTCCTTTGCCTTTAGTGTCTTGTTGAGAAAGTTTTCATCGATGCTTATGTGTTGCAGTGTTGAACTTAAGCCCTCTTCAAGGAGCCTTAAGGTCTCTGGTCTAATTTCCAAGACTTTGATCCATCTTGAATTGACTCTTGTGCAGGGTGAGAAAGTGGGGTTTATTTCCATTATTCTATATATGGTTAACCAGTTTTGCCAACACCATTTGTTGAATGGGCTGTTTTCAGTATATGTTTTTTGTCCCTTCTTCAAAACTAAATTGACTCTAAGTATGAGGATTTGTTTTTGAGTCTTGTATTCTACTCCACTAGTCTATGTATCTGTTTTTGTTCTAGTACCATAATGTTTTATTACTATGTCTTTGTAGAATAATTTGCAAAAGCTAGGAAGAAAATAGGTCATAAAAGGAACTCTAGATGAAGAAAGGGGATACTATAGATGAGCAAGTAAGGTGACCTGAGGGGATGGGAAGTGGGAAGAGGAAAATTCTCTAATTTTCATGATGTACATTAACAAACATATCAAAGACAATCACTAAGCCAAAAATAAAATGGATGGAGCCGGGCATGGTGGCACATGCTTGTAATCCCCATGCTTGGGAGGTGGAGACACGAGGATCGCGCAGGTTCAAAGCCAGCCAGCCTTGCTGGCTTAAGAAACCCTGTTTCCAAAAACAAATATATATAATAGGTCTGGGAGTGTAGCCCGGAGGTAGTAGTGTATCCAGGAACCCCAGTACCACCAAAAAAAAAAAAAAAGGGTGGAGGGGGAGGGAATTGGATAAGGGCTAATTGGGTGATGAGTGCATGTATGACTCCATCATCTTGTACTCCAGTAAGATGTATGACTATAATGCACTAATAAAAAGTTAAAAAAGGGAAAGTCAGTTAAATATTTATCAAGCATTAGCTGTAGGACAGACATCTTGTAAGGCATGGAATGTAATAGGGAAACAAACAAATATAATCCTCAACTTCCTATAGCTTACATTCCAGTGGGAGATTCTTAAGAAAAGAACAAATGATGCCACTATTGTAAAGAAAATTTATTATAGATTGTTTAAAATCTATATAAATGCATAAAATAGTATGTATAAATCACTTCACCTGCATAGAAATATATACATATAAATGAAATGTCTTAATTATTATTAATATTGTGACAATGTGGGCTTCAGGAAGTTGTTTTTGTGAAATCAATTTGCAAATATACATTTTGTGGCAATTAAAAACAGTAAAAGATTATTTCAAAGCAATTAGAATTAAATTTCTAATCGGAATATCACAGGTGTAATGGAACTGGCACTCTGAAAAAAACAACTGTATTTTGTTATTATTTTTAAATGATACCTACTGTAGCAGACATCATTCCTTTTATCCAAGAAAATGCCTTTCACATTAAGTCAAAAAACTAAGGCCTAGTTTGAATGTTAATCCACTACTTCGGACAAAAAAAAAGCCAAAAATATTAATTATATTTCATGAGGATTGAAACATTAAAATAACCAAGGGAAAAATGTGTTTTAAGGAGAATAAAAGAATTTGGGGATAATAAAAATCTTACTAAATATTAAAGACAAATAGACTGTGTGAAAGAGCAGACTTGTAAAATTGATTTTAAAAATCTCCTTTTCTAAAAATTTGTAATTTGAAGATCATGTTAAACAAGATAAAATAGGAAAATTAAAAAATAAAAATATGACTTTTTTAAAAATGCAAAAAGTAAGTTAGAATTAAAAGTGAAATACTTCACTATATTGTGGCCTTCCAGAAATCAAGAACTAGAATTCCCTGTTTCTTTTGTTCCAGCCTACACACAGTAAGCCTTTAGGAAATATTATTAGATAAACTGGCATTTGTAAGCTACAATATACATTTTAATAATTCAGTAGCATAAAGTGAAAACACTGCTTACTCATTTATTATGCAAAAGTTTCACATGATACACAGAAGTTTTATAAATAAGTCAAGTATTTCAACTCTAACATCATATGACATGAAACTGAACTGCAATTGACGGTGTTATTTCTTCATAGTCTCTCCCAATCCTTCTGAACTTTTCCCTGTGATCAGCTGTTAACACCTGTGCCATCACAGAACTCGGTTTGATCTTCCCCTGAAGTTTCTTCTTCAAATAGTGTTTAAAACAACTTAGAAGCCGGGCATGGTGGCTCACATTTGTATTCTTGGTATTTGGGAGGCTGAGACAAGAGGATCCCGGTTCATGGGCAGCCTCAGCTACCTAATGAGGCCCTTTGCAACTCAGTGAGACCCTGTTTCAAAATAAATAATAAAAAATAGGACTGGGGGTGTAGATTGGAAGTAGAATGCCCCTGGGTTTTATTCCTAGTACCACAAAAAAAAAATAGTTTTCTTTCTTGATGCTTTTAGTATCACTTGGGGTTCTGTCTGAAAGAAGACTTCGGAAAAAATAGTTTGCTTAAGAATTCAGTAAAGGGAAGGAGCTCACCAAGTTCTGTGTGCATTTATGTCCTTTTCACTCTGAACTACCTAAGGATATGAGATTACAATGCACCAATAAAAGTATTTAATTTTTTTATTTTCAAAGAGAAATTTAGCATGTCATTCATTGGTAGCAGTACACAAAGAGCTCAAAATAATACTTAACATATATTTGGTCAAAATATTTTCCCATTGCATGTGTACCATAATGCTTGTAATAGAATCCCAACCAATAACAGCATTAACTTGGGCCACTACAGTAGCCTATGAGATTTTTCTATTTTCTTTCCTATCTCTACTACTCATCTGCCACTGAGAATCCACATTTACCATGGTACAACATATATCAGACTATGCTGATCTTCTTTGTATATTGCACCCACAGATTTCAGTGCACTTGAAATCAATTTGCATTCCAAACCATGATCTTCAAAGGTAATAGGATCTGGACCCTACAGATTTCTCTAAATACAATTTATTTAAGGTACTTAGATTATATTGTATTCCTACTGCACTGGCCTTTCTTATAGACCTTCTTTCTATTGGATGCACCAAGTGCCTCTCTTGCTCAAACCTTTTTGATAAAAATACCCTTCCTCAATAATTTGATAGTATCTTCATATTCATCTCAATTCTTTGTTCCTTGCTCAAAGAGGACTTCCTTTAGAAGCCAATCTAAAGAAATTGCTACTTCTGGAGGCCAGTAGACCTCCCCCAACCAGTGTTATTTTGGTCATACATCCATCATCATGAAAATGACTGTCTTCAAGTACTTGCTTACCTTTTGACTAGCCAATTGTCTAACAAGCTTAGAATTCAAGGCCTACTAATGCATGTTTAAATATTTAGGTGTTTGTAAATCAAGATACAGCACTACTAAATAAAATATATTCTGCTGTATCAGTTCTGAAAAAAAAAGGTTAATAATGAAAGACCAAATTGAAATTCAGAATTTTGGACCACTTGGTGTACTGTACCAGAATACAGTAGCATGGAGAGCAGGTCCAAGTCCTGTCCAGAGCTCATATCTTTTTTACTTCCTATTCTTGACATTGTATTTCCATGCAGAAAATGGGCTTCATATTGTGGTCATTTGTTAATATTACATCTATAGTCTCTGCTCCCCCAAACAGGCAATGCTCGTGCTCCTGGCCACTCTACAGGGCACAGCAGTGGCATAATCTGTATTTATGCAAATGAATTCAGGCAATAGGCTCATGTACTCTCTAGAAGTGGGCTCAGAATACTTTGGGCACAGAATTCAAGGCTTCAGTTACCTGAATCATGATGTCCACAGAGAAGCAGGTGAGTAGCTTCCTTAGCCATCCTGGCTCTTCAGCCAGCAGGGAGGGATGTGCCAGTTCAGGCCAGATGTGTTTCTCTTACATGTAAGACCCAGGGTAGGGGCCTGCTTGCCTGAACTTTTGGAAGAACAGGCAGAAATAAATGTAATGACTTATCTTCACAATGTCCTTGTGAATGTGGAGACAATTCTAATCCCATTTTCCTGGTATGTAAACTTGAGTACAAACTAGGAAAAAAAAACGAATATTTTTATCTATTTTGAATTAATATTTGTATATGGGATTAGGTAAGGGTCCAATTTTATTCTTTTCCATGTAATTATTATTTTTCAACAATATTTAGTTAAAAGATTATTATTTCTACCACCAAATGTTCGTGGAAACCTTGTCAAAAATAACGACAATATAGGGAAGAATTTAGGTCTAGGCTTTTATTTAACTCCAATGGTTTATATCTGCCTCTAGAATAGTACTACACTGTTTCAATTATTGTAGCTTTATATGGTTTGAAATCAGAAAATATATATCTTCTAGCTTTGTTCTTTTTCAAGATCGATGTGGGTACCTAGAGTCCATATTCCATATTAGGATAGATTTTTTTCTGAAAAATAAATATATAAATATATGATAGTTTCACCTAAAAATAGAAAAAAATAGATTCTCTGGTAAGAAAGAAAGCAAAAAGAAATATTGAAATGTTATCTTTAAGTCATCAAAAGCTTGGCATCAGACAAATGAAACTGTTATGTGAGATTATCATTTTTAATTTTGGATAAATTGCTATAATACTAGATGTCAACTACTAAGCCAAGCATAGGAGGGGGGGATAGGGAGAGAACGGGGTGGGGATCGGGTGGGGGCTGACTGGGCAATGTGCGCATGTATGTCTACAAAAGTATGTATCCCACTATGATGTATGAATACAATGCACCAATTAAAAATAAATATGAAAAAAAGTCACAGGTGTGATATTTTAGATCTGGAAGGTCCCCCAATGGTTTACATGTAAAAGGATTGGTAACCAATGCAGGAATGACCAGAGGTGGGACTTTGGGGAAGTGATTGTAAATGCACCACTTGGAGGGGGTGGAATGTGTAGGAGGTGAGGCATAGTTAGAGAAAGCAGGTCATGGAGGAAATTACCTGTAAGGTATTTTGTCCCAGAATCTCCACCCCTACTTTTGACTGCCATAAGATAAGCAGGTTGCTCTTGTCATGCCCTTCTGCCACAATGTTTTTGCCTTGCCCTGGGCTTAAAAACAATGAGGCCAGTGGACCATAAATTGAAACCTCTAAAACCATGAGCCAAAATTAACCTTTCCTCCTATAAATCAATTTTCTTGAGTACTTTATCACAGTGATGGAAAATTGGCTAACATAGTAAGCTAAGGCAAAAACTGAGGATTAAAAGAGGACAGGTATCTAAGAACAGACTAATTACTATTCACTAGATTTCAGATCTTCTGGCATATAAAAATTTTGACCTTTTAAGTAACCTAAAAAAATAAGAATTTAATAGCCATACCTCATATACCAAAAATAATAGTGAATTTGGATCAAAACCATGTCAAATTTAGGAGAACAGGTACATTGATAGTCTGACTCCCTGACAGATGACGGTTTCTGTTGCAAAGCCTGGAATACAGTAAGAGACAGAGGTGCTAGGTACAATTTGATATCTGTTATTGAAGTCTTCAAAGTTTACCAAAGAATTTCACCTTTTACTGGGTTAGGTCTTTTTCTTAAAGATAATAATCACAAAATAACAACTATCTGAAGGAGGGTGTTTTCTTTCAAAATCAGGTTTTTCTAAGCACAGCAAAGCTATCAGTTCTAACTCAAAAGAATGTCAGTAGTCTGATCTCATGGCAAAAGATCTATACCAATAGCAACAATAACCAGAGATAACATACTTCTTAAAGCCATTAAGTTTGAGAAGCTAATGTGTTGATGTCTCTTATGACATCCCTAACCAAAATCTCTATCAGTCCTCACCTGACCTAGTGCAGAAGGCTCCTCTCTATGGATCCACTCCTGTACCCTTTCTCTCTGCTTCACATGATAACTTCATAACCAGAGTTCAAACACAAGCCTACTCATGTCATCAGCACTGACACCCTATTCTTGAAACATTTCAGTTATTTCTCAAAAACAAAACAAAAATCAACTAAAAGAGAAAAAACTCTGTAACAGTCTATGGTTTCCATGTGTTCCAACTCGTACTAACCCCTCCAGCCTCATCACATATCGCTCTGGTATCTCCTTTCCTAAGCCTCAACCACAGTGATCTTCAATCTATTCCTCAGAAGCTTCCAGATCTCTGCTAATACAGGACCTTTGCCTAGATTATCCTCCAGGTGATGGAGTCCCTCTTTCTTGTAGCTTTTACTTACTATCTTTATTTGTTTGCACTGCCACAATGAGACACTAGGAAGTTTATCAATAATAGAAATTTATTTCTTGTAGTTATGGAAGCTGAGAAGCCCATGATTGAGACACCTGGTGTCTGGTGAGGGACCTTTCTGGTTCATAGTAGGTGCCTTCTCATTGTATTCTCACATGGTAGATGCAGCAAGACATTTCTGCAGGCATCTTATTTATAAAAGCACTACCCTATTTCTTGATCAGGATATAGTCATTTTCTAAAGTCCTCTACAACAAATAGAATCTCATAATGGTGATGAGGCATCAAAGATATGAACTTTGGAGGCACACAAACATTCAACCTCCAGCACTTAACCACTAGGAATCTCTAAGATCTACCACTATGTTACTTTCCCAGGGATGTTTCCTAATAGCATAGACTCAGAGTGTAACTCAGAGTGATGACACTGAATTGCTTTATTTTGTGGCATTTTTTCACAATTAAAATTGTATACATATTTGTATGATTTCTCAGTGCATAGCTTCCTAACCAAGCACACACATTTCCCAACTCAGGCTTCATGAAGGCAGAATAGACGAGCTTTGACTCACTCATTTATTCCCATAACTTAAAACCAGTCTTGACACACAGTTAGTACTTAGTATTTTCTGACTCGGGAAATATGTACAATGGACATATCCATGCAAAGAAACCCCTGTATTTTGCATTATTCTTGTTAAAAATGAGAAAACTAGAACTTAAAGTAAAGCCAAGTAAAAAATCAGGTACCATTTTCTGACTAAACGTCTCTGTACACTAAAAACCTATGTAGTAAATATAACTAAAAAAACTTCACCTCACCCCTTTTTTATAATTATTATTTCTTCTGTGGCATAAATTTATTTGGAAGTAATGTTTTACTAGAAATAAAAATATTCCTAAATTATTCCAATAATTATTTTCAAATAGCAAAGAAAAACCATTCTTTGCAAAACATTGAGATGAAAAAAAACTCAGAAATGTATTTATTTACAAGCAAATTGAAAAGTGATGTCAGATACCCATGGTGTTACACTAAATTATTTCCTTTCCTTTCCTAAAGCAAATGGTATAATCAGCCTCATGCCACACAAATCTTATACCACTCTGCCCCATGGTATTGAATTAACCTTTACCTGACATTTCTAGGTAATCGTTTGGGGAGCCATCCAATAAATCATTTAATAAAATGAACATGGAACAGCTTTCCACAAAGAGAGCATGTGCTCATTTTAAGTACTTCTAAGTAGACGCAAACACACTTAACAACAAAGATAGCTCTTTGTATTGTCAGACACAAATAAGGAGACTGGCTTTCAGATAGGAAACCAGGAAGCTTCTGGCAAAGTTCCTTACCATTTAGCTTAAGAGCTCAGTTGTCTTTCAGAGAGTGAAATTGGCATCTACTTCATGACATGTATTATAGATGGAGAGTCACCTTGGAGATCATTTTGACTCTGTGAAGAGTATTTGTATGTTTTTCACTTAGGACAATGGAAGGAAGTGGGTACCAATTGTTACGTTTTGGGTATCTTAGGGAATCTGTTTCAGTCTTTGATATTCCATGTTGGTTTCTCAGAACAAGTGAATTTAGGATTCTTATATAGCTGCAGTCTTTGAGGATGAAAAGAAATAATGCCTGAAATCATACTCTTTGGGATTAGAAGTTAGGAAACTATATGTGACTAATCCAGAATAGCTGCAGCCAAGTTTCAGTGATAAAAGGAGGAAGAAAATACTTTGAAGAGTGGAACTCTTATTCTCGCCATCTCTGTCTCAACACAATTGTCTGTGAGATTGCAGGGAAAGGTACATTTAATTTAAAAAAGACGAAAAATTTTGTAGCTGCTTCTAGGATATTCCTTTTATTGAATTCTCCAATGTAAAAAAAAGCTACTTATTTTAATATGGGACCTCTTAACACTCAAAGAGATCTTGTGAACATTTTAAATAATAATTACTGGCTCGAGAGAATAAGGCAATGTATCTAAGGAAATTGAAAACACAGAATGGTGGTCACTCAGGAATTCCCTTTAAATATATATATATATATATATATATATATATATATATATATATACACACACACACACACACACACACACACACACACACACACACAATCAGTGGCTCTCAATTAGGGGGCAATTTCATAGCCCTTTCAGAGAACATTGACAATGCCCAGAGATATTTGTTTGTCTAAACTGGAGGCTGCTACTAGCATCTAAAGAGTGGCGGTCAAGGATCTATGAAACTTGCTACAATGCATAGAAAAGAATTATCTGTTCAATAATGCCGATAGTGCTAAGATTTAGAAACCACAATATAGATCAAAAGAGTCATCTTAATCTTATTGAAAGCCATATTCATATCATTACATTCTTAAAGAAAGTCAGTGAGTTTGAAAACTGGTAAAATCTTTGATTTTTTTCCCCCAAACACCTAACTTCTCCACCTTGGAGATATATTTATCAGAATCACTCAAGAGAAATTCTTGGGCCATAGCTTTCTATAGAATCTCAAGGCAGGTTTCAGGCAAGCAAGGTTATTTATTGCATAGTAGAATTTTCATTTTTGTACTTGGGAGTTCAGCAAAAGAAGCCAAACAAACCAACAAATTTCTAATGAAAAGTCGGTACTGTAATTCATATCTAGAAACAGCTTTGGGTCTCCTAAAGTTGTTCTCTGAATTGTAATTGAATGCTAAGCAGATTGAGTCTAGTCAGAGAGATACTTTGAGTTCTGGCACCGTTATAGCAAATAGTTTGATATCTCTCTCTCTCTCTCTCTCTCTCTCTCTCTCTCTCTCCTCTCTCTCTCTCTCCCCTCTCTCTCTCTCTCTCTCTCTCTCTCTCTCTCTCTCTCTCTCTCTCTCTCTCTCTCCTCTCTCCTCTCTCTTGAATGGGATCAAACCCAAAGGAATTTGCCTCTGCTAAGTAGATGCTGTACCACTGTGCTACACTCCCAGACCTATGTTACTGTAGAATACAGATTAATGCCTCTCACCTAAAAAGTAATATTTATTTCAAAATTCATTGTGAGAAGCTGGCCATGGTGGTGAACGCTTGTAATCCCTGAGCTTAGGAGGCTGAGACAGGAGGATCACACAGGTTTGAAGCCAGCCTCAGCTGCCTTAAAAGACCCTGTTTCCAAATAAAATATAAAATAAGTCTGGGAGTGTAGCACAGAGGTAGAAGGCATCTGAGTTCCAACCCCAGTACCACCAATATTTGGGATATTTATAAATATCCCAATTTTAAAAATACTTGGGATATTTATAAATCTTTACACTCAATCTAGGTAATCTAAATCTAGGCAATAGTGACACTATTTCAGGCAAAGGAGAAAGTGTCACAAGGTAGAATTTGACTGAGAGAAGGAAATTATTTGGAGAATTTTCTATTACCAAAGTATCTCTTAAACTGGGCATGGTAGTATACACTTGTAATCCCAGAATTGGGGAGGCTGAGACAGGAGGATCATGATTCATGGAAAGCCTCAGCTACTTATTGAGGCCCTCTACAACTCAGTGAGACCCTGTTTCAAAATAAAAAATAAAAAAATAGAGCTAGAGGTGTCACTCAGAGGTAGAATGACCCTGGGTTCCATCCCCAGAACTGAAAAAAAAAAATAACTCTTATGGAGATCCCATTTAAAACCTTAGATATTAAAAGACAGAGCTGGGTGTGGTGGTGTGTGTATCTGTTATTGTACTTGGGAAGCTCAGGCAGGAGAATTGCAGGATCAAGGCCAACCTTAGTAACTTAGAGAGACTTTTGGCAACCTAGCAAGACCGTATTTCAAAAGAAAACAAAACAAAATTTAACAAAAGCTGGAACTGTAGCTCCACAGAGGTATAATGCCCCTGCATTAAGTCCCCAGTACTATGTGTCATATATGATTTAGAGGTAAATAACTTAATGGTTCCTAATCTTAATGGCAATTGTTTAGAAAATATATCTATCTTCTCTAACAAAGAACATACCTATCTGCTCAGGAATTCCAAAGTACCTATCCCAAGGTACTTATTCATGCTATAGCATTAACAGTTCCAATTTGAAACTAACTTTACACTCTGCCTAGTTCTGTACCAAGAGTTTAAGAGACACAGAATTTATTATTTTCTGTACATAGATAAAATCTCCAGAGCCTTCACATGATTTATACTTTCTCATGCCTTACCTACTACACATGTTATACTCTTGGTATTAGAGTTATTCTTTTGGCCTTTTTTCTCTTCCTTGAAACTAATAAAAGAACTATACAAAAGCTATTTAAGATAAGAAAAGCAGCTCTGTGCAAGGATTGACAAAACTTTACCTTTTATGTTATAATATCCTTCTGTTCAAAAACAAAGCTTTATTCCTTTTTAAAACCAGGGTTCATGCCGGGATTGGTGGTGCACACTTGTAATCCCCGCGCTTGGGAGGCGGAGACTCGCGAAGGTTCGAAGCCAGCCGCACTGGCTTGAGAGACCCTGTTTCCAAAAGTAAAATAGGTCTGGAAGTATAGCCCGGAGGTAGAAGGGCTTTCAGGAACCCCAGTACCACCAGAAAAAAAAAATGATAAAAAAAAACAGTGTTCCCCATGATATCTTGAAAAGTTGAAATTTCCCATGGGTCCCATAAAAACTGAAAGAGTTTGAAAACAGGAGAAAATAAGTAATATAAATAAACTCAAGATAATAATGTATCTGGGACATAGGTGGTAATTAAAAATGTTCCTTGTATTTATTTTTATTTTTATTTATTTTTTATTGGTGCACTGTAGTCATACATCTTAATGGTGTACAAGATGGTAGAGGCATACATGTGCAATTCACTCATTTAGCCCTCCCCCACTGCCCTCATTTCCTCATCTCTCCCCCCTTCTCATGTTTGGTTTAGTGACTGGCTTTAATACATTTGTGAATGGACATTGTGTACATTCAGAAATTTCCCTCTTCACCCCTTCCATCCCCCTCATTTAGGTCTCCGTATTTGCTCATCTATGGTTTCTCTTTATTTTTTTTGTCTAGAGTTCCTTCTAGGATCCTTTTTCTCCCTAGCTTCTGCATATTAGGGAGCTATTGCTAAATCAGTTTAGAATATCAACTTAAGTCAATTCTTTCATTTTCCAGAACTAAACTATGGTATAAGAGAATTTTCCCCACAATCTTCCAACTTTATTGCAAATATCCCAAAGAGACTTTGAATTAATTTATTATGCAAGAATTTGCTGTAGCAAATTACTTAAAATTTATTTAGTTATAGTTTAAGATAGGAATATAAGATGACAGTTGGAAAACACTAGTAAATCATTTAATTATAATTATATAGCTAGAGTGGATGGGTTATTTATCTATTTCTATTACTTCTTTCCTGTTTGTATATGTGTATTGTATGTGTGTGTGTGTGTGTGTGTGTGTGTGTGTGTGTGTGTGTGTGTGTGTACATTCATGTCTGTGTAGGTATGGTATTAAGAAATTGAACCAAGGGCCATTCTACCTCTAAGGTATACTCCCAGCCCTATTTTATTTTATTTTATTGTTTTATTTTTGTTTGTTTGTTTTGTTTTGTTTTGTTTGGAAACAGTGTCCCACTAAGTTGCTGAGGGTTTCACTAAGTTGCTAAAGCTGGTCTGAAACTTGTGATCCTCCCAATTTAGCCTCACAAGTACCACCAGGACAGGCATGTTTATTTTTATCCCACTACATAGAAGAGTGCTTAGTGTAGAATTATTTTTCAGTAAATGTTTTGTGGAGAGCCATTAAGGTTTTCTCCTAAAAGAATATTTCTGACTCAGCTGACTTCCCTTCACCCAGAGTCAACAAGGTTTGGGGTCATAGAAGGTTCAAAATAAAAGGTTTGAGAGAAGATCAAGTGGCGATGTTCAAAGTAAAAGGTCTGAGAGATCAGGTGGTGATGGCACGAGGGTATTGATTAACCTGCCTGTAATGTATGTGCTTTGGATTGTTTTCTATTGTATTCTGGTGGTGATAGCATGAGGATATTGACTGACCTGTATCTGTATAAATACCCTAGGAGTAGTAGTCTAAAGAAAAAAAAGAGAGAGATGATATTGACCCAGAAGTAGGCATCAGCTAGTAGGTCGGCCAGTAGGTCGGCAAGTAGAAATATTGACCCAGGAGCAGGGGTCAGCCAGTAGAGCTATTAGTAGGCTGGCGGCCCCCGTCATTAGAATTTTAAAAATTCTCGTAATCAAATTCTTAAGAGTTGAATTCTTCATCCTCACGCCTCTCTTGGGAACCCATACTTTTGCCGGCTGGCTCCGGCAATGTTTGTTGGATGAATGAACAAATGAAAAGTGTAATGGGTAAAAATTAACATTAGTCAGTAACAGAAAAACAAAAACAAATACTATATATTCTCATTGATAAGTGGAAAGTACAAAGTTGATCTTATAGAAGAGTAGAATAAAGACTACCAAAGCCTAGGAAGGGTAGAAGTGGAAATAGGATGGCTTATGCGTGCAGAGGTGCAGTTTGGTAGGAGGAATAATCTCTAATGTTTTATGGCAAAGTAAGATAACGATAGTTAACAACACTTAACTGTATATTTCAAAATAACTAGTAGAAATTATTTTGAATGTTTCCAACAAAGAAAAATATGTCTGAGGTAACAGGCCAATTATGTTGATCTGATCATTTATTACCTATTGTATATGTGTTGAAATAATTATTTTTATCAAAGTTTTAAAAATTCTATACTTAATCAACAATCAAGCTATTTTCTGATTCCTGTACTCTGTTAAAGGATCTATTAAATATCAAAATTTATATAACTTATAAATATTTGTAATTACTAGGTATAAATTAAAGATGTGAATAATTCTTAAAGAAATAGGATTTAATCAGAAATGCCAACTCTGAATATATGTATGAGAAATAGGAGACAAAAACAAATATTTTTCTTAAAACTCATTTATATCAATGAATTATACATCCACAGCCAAAGTCTTTTTTCCCACAGCTTTCAGTAAAATTGATGTTCTAACCTTTCTTTCTTTCAAATAACAAAGAAATTCTAACAAAAAATTAGCAAAAGTTGTTAGTGAAAAAATGTCGGATAAGATGATTAGACAAATCCTTTGGCTACTAAATAAAAACGTTATGAGCGAACCAAATCTAAATCACTGACAAGGTCCCCCTGATATAAGTTTGAATATGATCTAATTATGAATTTAACAAATTTCTGTTTCATCTTTCAATAAATTGGATACATGATAGAGAAAGAAAATTTCTTGAAAGATAACTATAGCCCTTAATTGATTGTTTCAGTCCCCTTCCCTGACCACTGTCAGAAAATTGTATTGTTCATAGTGCTAAAACTCCAAAGATAGATGACTGAACTTTCTGAAAGTCTAAACATAATATCAGTTCTTCTTTTTGATGCATGACCACAGGTCCATAAGTCTGTTCTTGGAGTCATAATGAACCTCTCTCACTGGCTTTGTGAGATAAGGCACATTCTAATTATTTAGTTTCAGGTCCTCAAATCACATTGAGTACAAACCAGCACAGAATCAAATCATGTTTTGACTGACTAATCTGTCAAGCACTAATAGATCATAATTTAGAAAAAGTTATATTTTGCATGTACTATTTATATTGTCAATAATATCACATTAGTAAGTAATTGTAATCACTTTAATTGATTTGAACATCAGTGTAGCTTATGAGAAAATATTTTAACTTTGTGTTAAGAAGTATGTCTTATTTCTACTAAGATTTTCTAAAAACATGAACTAATTTGAGTCTACAAACAAATATGATTTATTAAATTTCTCCCTTGAATAAAATGTTTTTCTATACATAAAAATCTCAAGGCATGGTAACATTAGTAGACAAATGGATGTATAGATTGTAAATGAATCATGGGTAAGATATATGAGGCTAAAATTGCTGAGTATATTATATCTGAGTGTTCTACCTAGATTCAAAGATAAGTTCATTTCTGGACTTGGAATAATTTCCATTTCTTTACAATAGTTAATATTGCTCTTCTTTATTCTAATTAAAAAGCAAGCAATGCATCTTCTCTTTTTCTTTAGTTGTTACCTAGCTATTTTCTTATTTTGGAACTCTAAGTTAGGTTACCAAATATCCTTTTTATTTTGCACTCTAGATAGAAATTATTTTGACAGAATTCCTTAAACCAAAAAGACAAATAACAGCTGGGCATGGTGGCACATGCTTGTAATTCCCGCACTTGGGAGGCAGAGACAAGAGGATCGCACAGGTTTGAAGCCAGACTTGCTGGCTTAAGAGACCCTGTTTCCAAATAAAAACTATAAAATAGGTCTGGGAGTGTACCCAGAGGTAGAAAAGGTTCCATCCCCAGTACCACCAAAAAAAAAAAAAAAAAAAAGACAAATAACTATTTAAACAGAAGATGGAAGACATGTGCCTTTGAGCAAATGTCCAGGGAGGATTGTAAATTAATTTATTAGTTTTCTTTTCTAGAAGATAGCTAAATAATCATTATTTCTGTGAAAATTAGGACATGTGTTATGACTCAATTTGAAACACAAATACATGCCACATTACAATTGCACTTCTATATGAAGGGGAAATTTTTCTATTCCCACTGACTTTGACTAGTTTGAAAACTGATGTTGGAATTCTGGAAAAAAATGTAATGCCTTGAAATCTAACTACATTCTGATCATGTTGCCCATGTTATATGACTAAATGATAAAGGAAATTAATTATCTAAAATAATGTCTGTAGTACTTTTATAACTCAATAAATCTCTTGGAATTCAATCAATTTTTATTTTTATCAAATTTTTTAAAATTCTATATTTTTCAATCAACAATCAAGCTATTTTTCTGATTCCTGTACTCTGTTAAAGGGTCTATTAAAGACCAAAATATCACTTGTATCATTTTAATTTTCTATATCTTGCAAAGGTTGTCCCATTTCATGTTTTACCCAATATACTAATGCAATGAAGTAGTACAATAGAAAACCAAGAGCCATGGGCCTCTGTAAGGTAATTTTTCATAGAAAAATTTTTATAGAATATTACAAAGTTGAAACTCACAATTGGAATTTCTGACAATAGGCCCAGTTTATTTTCTAATAGGCAATGTTGAACATGACATTTATTATAAATAACATATGACTAATTGAAAAAAATGGCCAAAGGAGACAGAGCTTGATGGGTAAAATACCTAGCAAATGTCCTCTCACAAATCCACCAATAGGAACAGCTATTCGTGCACCAAAATATATTCATACAAGCTAAGACAGATTTGGGACAAACCTGTGTTTGGATCACACTCCAGTGGTAAAACAATGATAACACCAATAATGGACACACAACACAGCAAGAAATTCACAAGGCACCAACATAAGATAAAATTGACTATAGGCTTAGAGAAAATAAGTAGCCTGATTAAATTTCTGAAAATCCAGTTTAGAGAATCAAGAACCTCTCTGTTGAGGTTCTTGATATTTTTCTTTGCTATACAGAGGCTCTTTAGTTTAATGCAATCCTACCTCTGATACACAATTGGTAGAATTGTAAATTAGTGCAACCACTTTGGAAAACAATGAGAAAAATTCTTAAAAGAATAGGAATCAAGCTGGGCACGGTGGTGCACAGTTGTAATCCCAGCATTTGGAAGCCTGAGACTGGAGGATCATGGTTTGTGGACAGCCTTAGCTACTTACTGAGGCCCTCCACAACTCAGTGAGAGCCTGTTTCAAAATAAAGAATAAAAAAATTGGGCAGGGGGTGTAGCTTGGAAGTCAAATGCCTCTGGGTTCCATTCCCAGACCCGCAAAAAAAAAGAAAAAATAGGAATCAATTTACCATATGACCTAGCTATACCAGTGCTAGGTATGTACCAAAAAGAATTGAAAAGACTACCGTAGTAATGCATGTATCTACCAAAAAGAATTGAAAACAGACTACCATAGTAATGCATGCAATACTATGTTTATCTATATTTATAACTGCATAATTTATAACCACCAAACTATGGAACCAGCTGATATATCCATCAACAGATGAAGGGATTACAAAGTTATGGTACATATACACAATGGAATTCTATTCAACCATAAAGAAGACCAAACATTTGAAGGGAAATGGATAAAACTGGAGAATATAATGCTAAGTGAAATTTGTTAGTCACAAAAATATGAAGGGTCAGATGTCCTCCCTCAGATGTGGAAGCTAAAGAAAAATTGAGAAAAGATATTTCATTGCATGTATATACCATATTTTCTTTATCCATTCATCTGTCAAATGCCAACTATGTTGGTTCCATATCTTAAATTTTATAAAGTGTGCTTCTATAAACATGGATATCCCTTTATCTCTAGTAATAAAAGCTAGGATATTAGCTTTTAGAAAGATGCCAAGGGGAGTTATAGCTGAGTCTTCTGGTATTTCTAATCATAATCTTTTGAGAAATCTCAGAGTGAATATTCCTACTAATAGTGTACAAGTCCTTATTTCCCCATATTTTCCAGAATTCATTATTGCTATATAGAAGTGCCATTTGGATTTTCACTTGTCAGATTATTTTAAGAAAGAATAATATTTTAAATGTTCATCATATACCAAATTGTACTGTGTTCTGAATTGTCATGGCTTGACTTTTGTGATCTCTAAAGTTACTATGACAGAAAATATTTTAATTATAATCAAAATATAAAGTGAAGTCAAATAAAGACATCAGGGGTTGGTTTGAGTTATTGGGTCATAGGTTGTTTCTAAAGCATTACAATAGCCTGTCAATTCAGGAAAAGAAAAAAAAGTTCATTAGCCAATTTTAGGTATTATAAAGCAACTTAATGAAACTGGTCACTTTTAAGTGATACCTCCAAAGCAATACTCAGACCTTTCTTTTGACTCTGTGTGGTTAAGAAAGGTGAGTGTTATTGTTTTGAAAAAAAATCACAAAATGAAATGACTTTACAGGGATTTTCTATACAGCAGTAAAGAGTTATTAAGTCTCCTGAATTTTGTGATAGTGCTTTTATTAGTGAAGAACAAGTTCCTATAGGGATCCAACCTAGGGTTTCAGAGGAGCTTGGGCAAAAAGAAAGAGGGTCCCAGTCCTATGAAGGTGAGGAGCCATGGGTACATCAATTGCTGGACTTCATTTGAGGAAGAGAAGATTTGAGGTGATGCACAAAACATGTACATTTGTGGTCCTATAGCATTTTATATATAAGAATAAGTAATTCTCTTCCCCTCTAGCTTTAACTCATCATCAGGAAGTTTCTGTCGACTATTGACACCAAAGAAGAATGAATAAGATCCATTTCTTTATCCATTATCTATAAATGAAATAGAATTACAAGTACAATATAAAGATAAACAAAATTAAGCTATTTCTTAAAAAGATATACAAAATTGATAAAACCTTATCTAGCCTAAGAAAAAGAAGAGACTTGAATAAATAATTCCATATAAGAACTACATTGCAATTAACACTACAGAATCACAAAAAAAGATCATAAGATAGTTTTATTAACATCTATGTACCAAAAAATTTGATGACCTAAAGAAATAGACAAATTCTGGATGTATACACCTTACCAAATTAAATGATGAGGAAATAGAAGACATGAACAGAACAATACCAAGTAACAAGATTTGATTAGTATAAAATGTCTCACATCAAGGAAAAACTCAGGACCAAACAGTTTTACCACTGAGTTTGCCAAATATTTAAGGAAGAACTAATAATAATTCTTCTTAAAATACTCCAGAAAGTTGAACAGGATGGAATTTTTCCAAGTACATTCTATGAGGCCAATATCAACCTGATACCAAAACTGGACAAGGACACAAGTGAAAACTAAAGCTACAAGTCAATATTTACTGATGGATGCGCATGCAAAATTCCTAAGAAAGATACTAGCAAGTTAAGTTCAACAGCATAGCAAAAACATTATTCATCATGACTAAGTGGGATTCATCCACAGGATGCAAAGATGGTTCAGTATACACAAGACAATAAATTTGATATAGTACAGTCAGAATGAGGGGGAAGATATAGTCATCTCAGTAGATGCAAAAACAAGGCGTTTGATTAAACATTTTCTTATGTTAACAAATTATAAATAAATTAGATACAGAAGGAACAGATCTCAATATAATAAAAGTTATGTCTAATAAGCCAACAGCTAACATGGTACTTAAAGCTGAGTGCTTTTTCTATAAGATTTGGAACAAGATAAGAATGCCCAATTTTGCCAATTTTTTTAAACATTATACTGAAAGTCCTAGTCAGAGCATTTAGTCAAGAGAAAGAAATAAAGGGAATCCAAACTGGGGAAGAGGAAGTTAACTTGTCATTACAAATAACATGATCTTATGTGTAGAAAAATGCCAAAGACTTCACACACAAAAAAATTAGAATAAATAAGCTGAATATACCATCCAAAGATCATTAGCTTTTTTATATACCAACAGTAAATATATGAACTAGAAATCAAGAAAGTAACCCCATAATAGATAGAAATATCTCTCTCCAAAAATAAAATACCTAAGAATCAATGCAACGTAAAAGATGGAAGATGTTTGTGTTAAATATTATACAACACTGATGAAAAATTAAGAAAACACACACACACACACACACACACACACACACACACACACACACACACGGGAAAACATGCTGTGTTCAAAACAGGAAGACAATATTGTTAAAGTGTCCATACAACCCAAAGTGTTCTACAGACTCAGTTTAATCCCTAACAAAATAATAATGATGCTCTTCAGAGAACTAGAAAAAAGTTTTTCCAATTTATATGAAACAAAAACAATAGAAAAACCAAAGGCATCTTGAGCAGAAACATAAGGCAGAAGTTATTTCACTACCTGACTTCAAAATATGCTAAAAAGGTAAAAATGATAAGTGTTTGAATAGATAGAAATGCTTAATTTGATTTACACACTACACACTGCAAACATCTTGAAATGTCACATGGTATTCCCTAAATATGTACATATTTTACATTTTATGTGCCAGTTTAAAGAAAATTTAAATGAAAATAAATAAATTTCAAAAGAAATGAAAAATATATAAAATGGCAAATTAAGCTAAAAATTCAAATGAATGATCTGCATTAAATTATTGATTTACTCAAAGGAATACCTAGTGTACACAGAATAGAGAAGATGATAGTGGACCCTGGAGCAGTATTCTTCAGGAAAAAAAAAACAAATAATTAGAGAATTAGAAATAATTTAGGAATTTTTCTAATTAACCTAAAAAAAAAACTCTAACTTCCATGTAATTATACACTGGAACATTTCCCGCCAACTTTTATAAAGAAAAAACAAATAATATTTTATTTATAATCAAACTAAATAAGTACAAGTATACCAGATAAGGGGGAAATGTCATTTTTAGTAGCTATAGACTTCTAATATGTCATTCCTTATATTTCAAATGGATGGCAAGTCCACCGATGTGTACATGTGCCATTGTTTGGTTCTCAGTGATGTTCTGGAATCATATAGGCTGAGTCAATATCTGCTCCCATACACACTGAAGAGAAAACTGAAAAAGAAACTTCTTAAATATTTCCAAAGATGTATATACTCCATATTTTAAAATCAGTTCAAACAGTATTTGTCTACACTCTTAGTTTTCTTTGAAATGTTAACATTTTGGTAGAATAATACTTTAAAAACATTTAGGGATTTGAAGAAATTATATTATATTTAATAATCCAATGAATATGTTGCTATTAATCTGATTGACAGACAAAAATGACAGACAAAATCCATTTGCTAATTTACTGTGAAATACATTAGAAATACCTTCCTATTTGGGGCCCATTGTCAACTAAGGCTAAAAAAAAAATTACACAATGAATAATAATGGCTCTTGCTGAGAAAGAAAGAAACCCACACAGGTTGTTGTTCAGAAGAAGAAGAAAAAATTATCATAGCATGAAGAAACCTGAATTTTATATATTGCTGTGAAAGGCTCCATTTAGAAGAAAAAAATCATAAGCCCCTAGCAGCCAGCTAATAGTTAAAAAGAAAAGTATATTTTACTGCAGCTAACAGCTTAGGAATGTAAAATATGTGATAAGCCCACCCCATCTTATTTATACTGTCTGGGTCAGAGCTCCTTGACCCGGGAGCTTACTGACTACACCTGGTATTTTATCTAACACTTGACTACAGAATGTACTTTTCAAATGATTCTGTAATTTTCTGTAAACACATGCAATCTAGCACAAACCCCCCTAACTAGTGGTCTTTTCCCTATAAATACCCCCAGTTTCAGTTGCTCGGGGCCGAACTCCTATATGAGTCGGCCCCAGTGCACTGGCTCCTTAATAAACTTTTACCTTTTGCTTTTGCATCAAGAAAAATAAAGTCTCTCGTGGTACTTGACGTCGCTTATCCCGAGGTTGATTGAGGGTCTCCCCTCGGCGGGGGTCTTACATTTGGTGCATTGGCCAGGAAAGAGCGACTACCCAAGTTCCACGAGACACCCCTTGGAGGTAGGGTTTTTACCTGTCTGTCTCTGTTTGTCTTGTTTGTCTCCTGTTGCCGGCTGTGTTAATTTCTGTAATTTTTGGTTTGGTTTCTGGTATAGTGGTGAGCAGCTGCCTTCTGGTATTTCTGGTATTTGCAGTCGTCTGCACCAGTGGTGCTTGCTGGCGCAGAACTCCTTGTCCGATCGATTGTGGGTTCTGGTCCCATACACAAGGAGGGTCACGACAGACGTGTCCATGATAACCGACTGCCACCCTGGGAGATGTCCCAGGAAGTCTGGGGACCTCCGAGGATGCTCGGAAATGTCCCATCTGGGTCTGAGGATCGTGGGTTAGAGTCCCACTCTCAGCCATCTGTGTGCCAAGCGATTGTGGGTTCTAGTCCCACATGAAGGGTGCCATCTAGGGTTTGGAAGGGCCACTTGCCAGAGGTGGTTAATTGTGTCTGGTCTTAGGAGTCTCTCGGAGAGAGGAGGGGCTCCATTTTGTGTGCTAATTGTGTTTCTTTGACTGGTTTTGGGAGTGTTTTGGTGAGAGGTGAGGCTTTATTCTGAGTTTGGTTAAGGGCCAATTGTGTCTCTTTGTCTGGTTTGTTTAAGTGATATTTTTTGTGTGTTTAATCTTGACTGTTATGGCCATTGTGTTTTTTTATTAAAATGTGTGTACCGGCTGGGTTGTAATTAATTCTTTTCAGCCTAGTAATAGTATTATTAATAAGAATAATTAATAGTTTGTTAGATATCTGTTGTATATACAGCTTTACTTTAGTAGATTACAAAGCTTTAGTGTTAAAAAGTTGGTGTGCGTGTGGATTTGTTTGGTTTGTTTTCTCTTTTTTGTGTTTAATTTTGGCAATGAGGCAAGGAACCCCAGCTGTCCTTGGGGGAAGGTAAATATGATGTTCTGTGTTCTGTTTGAGATGGCATGCTTTTTGGTATGGTAAAAGTTTTATGATACTGTTTTGTCTTCTATGATGCTTTTAGTGCTTTGCTTAAGGTGATAGTGTTGGAATAGTTACCCCATGATAATAGAATGTGACGTTTGTTATTAGTTGTATGGTGGTTGTGATATGCTGTTGAAAAAAAAAAATGATGATGTGGGTCGGAGAAAGCTTCCGGCCTCTGTTCTGCATTAGATTGCATAGAAAAAGATTTTTCAGTACTGTGCATTTATTTTGTATGTTTAATTTGCTTTTTTTTTTTATTGGTGCACTGTATTCATACATCATAGTAGGATACATACTTTTGTAGACATACATGCACACTTTTCCCAGTCATCCCCCACCCAATCCCCACCCCATTCTCTCCCTATCCCTCCCTCCCATGCTTGGCTTAGTAGTTGACATCTAGTATTATGGCAATTTATCTAAAATTAAAAATGATAATCTCACATAACAGTTTCATTTGTCTGATACCAAGCTTTTGATGACTTAAAGATAACATTTCAATATTTCTTTTTGCTTTCTTTCTTACCAGAGAATATTTTTTTCTATTTTTGGGGTGACATTATCATATATTTATATATTTATTTTTCAGAAAAAAATCTATCCTAATATGGAATATGGACTCTAGATACCCAAAACGATCTTGAAAAAGAACAAAGCTAGAAGATATATATTTTCTGATTTCAAACCATATAAAGCTACAATAATTGAAACAGTGTAGTACTATTCTAAAGGCAGATATATAAACCATTGGAGTTAAATAAAAGCCTAGAGCTAAATTCTTCCCTATATTGTCAAGTTATTTTTGACAAGGTTTCCACGAACATTTGGTGGTGGAAATGATAATCTTTTAACTAAATATTGTTAAAAAATAATAATTACATGGAAAAAAATAAAATTGGACCCTTACCTAATCCCATATACAAATATTAACTCAAAATAGATAATAGACCTAAATATAAATCTTAAGACTATAAACTTTTAGGAGAAAATCTGGGTCATAAAACCTCACAACATTGAAATTGGCAGTGATTTCTTGGATATGATTTCAATGGCACAGGCAACAGAGGAGTATACAAACTCCCTAAAAAATTTAAAAAAAAAAATTGTATATCCAAAGACAATGTAAACAGAGTTAACAGTTACTAATAGAATGGGATAAAATATTTCCAATTGCTATATCTGAAGGTATATTAATATTCCAACTAGAAATCCTAAAAATTAACAACAATAAAGGCAAACAATACCATTTAGAGATAGGTAAAAGACTAACATAAATAATGAATCTCCACAGATAACCAATCTTAATTGTCTGTTGGATGGAAACTCTTGTTTCTCTGGTTCTGGTGTGTGTTACCTATTTCTTCTTTGTAGTTAATCTCTTTGAGTATTTTCTCTAGTGCTGGTTTTGAAGACATAAATTCCTTCAGTTTCTGTTTGTCATGGAAGCTTCTTATTTTTCCATCTAATTTGATAGAAAGTTTTGCTGGGTAGGAAATTTTTGGCTGGAAGTTGTTTTCTTTCAGAGTTTGGAATATGTTACTCCAAGCCGTTCTGGCTCTCATAACTTGGTTTGGGAAGTCTGGAGTGATTCTAATTGGTTTGCCTCTGAATGTCACTTGGCCCTTTGTTTTTGTTGCCTTTAAGATTCTCTGCTTGGCTTCCACATTGGTCATTTTGACAATTATGTGGTGTGGGGATCCTCTTCTCCGATCCTGTATAAAGAGAGTTCTATAAGTTTCCTGGACCTTTGTATCAACCTCTTGCTCTATGTTTGGAAAATTTTCTGCTATTACTTCTTTGAAGAGATTGTTGATCCCTTTGGTTTCACTTTCTTTTCCCTCCTCTATTCCAATTATTCTTAGGTTAGCTCTCTTAAAATGGGCCCATATTTCTTCAATATCAGATTCCTGTTGTCAGATATTTTTTCCTAGATTAGAAACTATGAGTTCATTTTTGGATTGCTCATCTTATAAGAGCGAGATTCTGTTCTCCATGTGTTCTAATCGGTTGTTTGTGCTTTGAATTGAGGCCTTTACTTCATTAATTGCATCCTTTATCTCTTTTTGGCTCTCTCTGAGTTCTTTTCGAAGCACCTCTATTATTTCTACAGTTATTTTCCTGATTTGATCTTCTAGAAATCTCTGATTTTCTGTTTTATCGGGTTCTGATGTTGTGGGGTTGTGGGCAGTCATTGCTCCAGTGTTATTCCTCTTTCCCATGATTTCGGAAGTTTGTGCCTTCTCTGGGTTCTTCCCTTGGGTCACTATGACTTCACTTAAGGTGTTCTGGATCTCGAGTCTGTAGTATCTCAGACCCCACTACTCCTTTATTGAGTTGTATCACAGAGTCTCCAACCCAGAGAGTCGATAGAAGCTGCTTTAGACTGTGGGGTTACCAGGTTGCATGTTCTCCTATGGTGTGATATCTCTGCCACCGCCCCTCCCCCACTGGGTCAAGTCCCAGGGAGTACAGTACTGGGATTTCTCCTCTGTGGCCCGCATTTTGACTCACTGTTCTTGAGTACGCAAATGTAGCTGTACTGGCCTCACTGAATTCGCTGCTGCTGC
This sequence comes from Muscardinus avellanarius, assembly GCF_963383645.1. Classification (NCBI taxonomy): domain Eukaryota; kingdom Metazoa; phylum Chordata; class Mammalia; order Rodentia; family Gliridae; genus Muscardinus; species Muscardinus avellanarius. The sequence goes on from NC_137793.1 coordinate 15,045,535, forward strand.
CGGTGGCAATATGGCGCCGCTGCTACGCCCTCGGCTATGGGACTGACGTTTTTCTTCTTGATTTTGATTTCTACTCTGAGTCCCTGCAGCGTGTGCTGAGCTCGGCCACTTGGAGCTTTAGATGCTCTCTGCGCGGAGAAATCCCGCCTGGCTGTTCCGCAGTGGCTCACCTCGGCTTGCTGTAGCCATCCCGTGAATTCGCCGGTGCCTCCGGCAGTATGGCGCTGCTGCCGCGTCTGCCGCGTCCTCGGGTGCGAGGCCGGTGTATCTCCTCTGTGGCTCTGTTCTCAGTCCGCTTTCTCTCTGGAGCCTGGTGATTTTTTGTTTCACTGGTGATGGTGTTTTCTGGCTATGAAAGGCGCTGATTTTGTGGTAATGGAGATTTTTTGTTAGCGGGGCTCTTAAGCCCCACTTTTCTCGGTCGCCCTTAATTTGCTTTTTAATCAGACCTTGGACAGTGAGCTGGAGGGAGGCTGAGCAAACTGCCCTGGGGGCGGCCGCTGGAAGATTTCTTCCAGCCCCAGAGAGAAGTTGTCAGCATCCCACTCCTCACTCGTCCAACAAAAAAGGGGGGAAGAACGGGTCGAAGCGAGTCCATCAGCCTTTCTCGCTAGTAGAATTGAAAGAAATTAAAAAGGACTTGGGAAGTTATACTACTGACCCTGACCATTACATCAAGGCATTCAAGTTACTCAGTTCGTTGTATGATCTTACTTAGAGAGATGTTAGATTACTTCTTGAACAAACTAACTTCTATAGAAAGGGAGAGGATATATAAAGAGGCTAGAGCACTGGGAAATGAATATTTTGTGGCCTCCACAAATGGGGAATTGGATGATAAACGGAATATTCCTATAGGGGAGACAGGCAGTGCCACTCGTAGACCCCAGCTCCTTGCTAGAAAGAAACAACTTGCAAAATGCAAAAGTTCTTGAGCCTAGCCATGATAAAGTCAGTGCATTCCAGGTGCAGCTTCAGCAGCCTGGGATCCGCAGGGTCTTAGTGCTGCCAGATTAGTTTCCAATTGGTTTTGCCTGCAAGCCTGGAGAGAAAAGTTCACATGCAGTTCTTTCATGAGGATTAAATATAAGGCTATAACACCTACTCAAAAGAATAGATGCTAAAGTTATTAGTTGATTCTTTACCCAGTAGAAGGGAAGGCCATCCTCAGACAGACTAATACTTCAGGCTGCCAATTTGGTTTGACAGAGACTTAAAAAGGGAAAGATAGATGGACAAAAGCCATTTAAGGATTCTGGCTGCTCGCAAAAGCCTAGGCTCAAGTCTATTTAAGGTGAAAAAGCAAGCGCAACTCTGGAGGAAATGCTCTCAACCAGGAAGCCATACAGGCCCTCTGAGGCCTGGCTCACAGTGCAAAGGGAAACCATTAAATGGCTGAGCGCCCCCAGTTCCAGAGGGAATCGGGGTCCTCAGACATATGTTCCCAGTGAGTCCTCCCAATTACCACCACCTGAGTTAAAAGAGCCTTAGGCGATCACACAGTGAAATCTCGGAGGCCAGATCGGAGGCAGTGTCCTTCTTTCCCGGCCCAAGGTCCAAAAGCTTAGCCAGGGTGGGGAGTCTTTTCAGGCCAGCCCTGAGCCATCTGTTTATTCAGCCTGCAGAGGTGTTTAAAATAACCTTCCTTTCTACGTTCTTAGCCACACCAGAAAATTCAGCTCCTCTGATAACAATTTTTTTTTTCTTTTGCTGGTTGCACTAAAGTTATTACTCAAAGATATTTTTATCTCAATTAGTCTTAGCTAAAATGGTTACTTCAAAAAATTTGTCCAATTAGACTCCTGTGAGAGGTGATTAAATAAAGCTATTTTCTTTGAAAAAAATCAATCTTTTAAAACACTAGGGATGTTTTTTTATGATGTCGTGAATTTCTGTGGTAATTTACAACAGTTTTTAAGGTGTGTGGTCAAATAAAATATACAGTGTTTTTAATATTGCTCCTTTTGCAAAATTAAGGTTTTAAGATGCTATTAATATTTATCTAATGTCTTAATTTTCCATGTAATCTATAGTTCAATTGAGTTAAAAAAATGCTAAAGGCAATGCTTTAAAATGCTCTTAACTTCATGAGGTTTAAAGTAACACTTAAGTCTTTTAAATGGTTTTTTTTGATTGCTGGTATGTGAATAACATTAAATGGTATGCTCCTTTTGGGGTTTGTTGATAGATAGCAACAAAAGAATAGATGTAAAAAGTCTATAGATATATTTCTTTATATGTTGGTAAATACAGAAAAAAAAAAGGTTTTGTGAAACTAAGAAAGCATATTGTAAGGTTTGTCCTAAGGTTGTCCCTAAGGGAAACAAAGGACCAGATAAAAGGTTAAAGGGTTAAAGCAAGATATAAAGCATGGATGGAATTTGTTTGGTTGTAAGTTTTATCCCAAGATTGTCCCAAATGGGAAAAGTAAGAAACAGGATGAAACAAGAAGGTTAAAACACGTTACAAAAGATGTGTGATAAGTTGCAAAATAGTGTTTGTGATATATTTGCATATGTGATAAAGATAAATTATTTAAAAAGAAGTAGGTTTCTAATAAGCCTACCACTTGTGTATTCCCAAAGAGGACATTGGGAAAAAATAATTCTTTAAAACTGGCTTCAATGTTATTTATCAGAGAGCAGTTATGGAAATCAATTCGCTTTTCTTTCCTTGTCATGTTGCTTTGTGGCCCTGTCTGCTAACTATTTTGTGAATGTTATCTCCTACATCAGATAGTGTTACAGACAAAACCTGACAGACATCTATCAAAGCCCTTTGGACTGCCATAAAGGCATACTCACCCATCTGACTCCCTCACCACCCACCTGCATGCCTGTACCCTAAAGCCGGGCCCCCCAACTTCGTCCCTGTTCAGCTCAAAGCAGTTTATGACTGAGTCAGCGTCCTTATTCCTTTGCTAAGGGGTACAGGTTTGTGATAAAAATAAGAAAAATTTAATAAAAATTGGGCTCATGATTGTTAGCAAAAATTATAAAAATCAAAATATATTTTCTGTGTTTACCTTTGTCCTGATAGGTGTCAGAAAATGAATAAACAGAGAGAAAAAATGCACCAATATTGGAAAGAGGCATCAAAATGTATTAATGTGGCAATACTAAAAATATAGTCAGAGCCTAGGTGCTATGGATACCAATACAAATAACACAGGGTACATGCCCACTTTGAAATTTGAAACATGTACTGTCCACATGTGTCCTTAAAAGTTTTGGGCCATTTTTTACCTGTCTGCTAAAAATTGTTTATGAAAATTTCAAGATACAAAAATATATAGTTCTACAAAATATAAAGGCTTTGAATTAAAATTTCTTTGTATAATTGGTAATTAATATTGGATTAATACAGCTTGCTTTTTATAACAATTTATATGATAATTTTTCTAAATACAGGTATTTGTGTTTTAACACTTGGTGTTAACTAAATTAAGGGCCAGCTTTGACTGATCAAGATCAATGTTTAAAACAATATTATAACTCTAACCTGATGGCTCAGAGACAAAGAAAAAGATTTTATTGTCTGGCCTACATATGAAGGCTTATTCTTGCTACTGACTCAATCCCCAGCAGCTTTTTGTTCTTAAAGAAAAACTTTGTTGAATGTTTGCTAAATGAGTAAAACAAACAATAATAAAAAGGTATCTTGGTTCATGCGGCTTAAATTGTTAAAAGTTTAAGGTCGTTACTGAAAGATTAACATACTTTGTTTTCTTCAGGCTGAGACAACTACCATCATATTGTCTTCCTGGTAATAGATATTTAAATCATAATGTCATTCTATATCTAGAGTTATCTAAATGTGCTAAAAAATTTTAAAAATCAAAAGTTAAAGGTTAAAGGTACGAGTTTTATATTTATATGTAAACTAACCAATACGATTTTTGTCTTTTGATTCAGAGATTTAGCCTTAAGACCTGGGTTAAAAATCTGTTTATCCTGATTAAGTAAGTGTTTTATTATTGATAGTAACATATTTATTTTCATTGTTAATGTTGTCATTTAAAAGATAGAGCTATCTGATTTTTATCAATACTGTTAGCTCACAGACTTGGTCTGAGTAGCACCCTGGCCGCAGTGAAGATAAAAGAAAAACGCCACTGAATTCACCGCTCTCGAGTCAAGCAGTAACTGGAGCAGATAATGAGGACATCTGAACCATAGACAGAACTGTTGATGGGATTGAACTTTGAAAGCACTTTTCCCACGTGCGAGAAGCACAGACCAAAGAAATGAAATTTAGACGACATCTTACCAACTCATTGAAGCTGCAACTCATTAGAAAGTCCTGTGATGGCAACAATGACTGCTTATCTACACCTTCTCCTACTAGGAAAAATGCTGTTTTTATGCTAACCATTCTGGGGTATTTCAGAAATCTATGGCAAGGTTTAGAAAGCGGCTAAAAGATAAATAGTGGGAACGAGACCTGCAAAAAGGATGGTTTAAAGGATAGTTCAATAAGGTCTCCTTGGATGATTGCATTAGTATCTGCTTTTATGGGGCCACTTTTATTATTACTGCTTTTGCTTACCATAGGACCTTGTATAATAAATAGATTAATTGCCTTTGTTAAGGAACGATTTAATACTGTTCAGGTTTTAATGCTACACCAGCAGTACCAAAGAGTTAAACCAGAAGTCCTTGAATATGTAGACTCAGAGACTTAGTTCTAGGATTAGAACTATTTCCTAAAAGGAGTGGGGAATGAAAGGCTCCATTTAGAAGAAAAAAATCATAAGCTTCTAGCAGCCAGCTAATAGTTAAAAAGAAAAGTATATTTTACTGTAGCTTACAGCTTAGGAATGTAAAATATGCGATAAGCCCACCCCATCTTATTTATACTGTCTGGGTCAGAGCTCCTTGACCCGGGAGCTTACTGACTACACCTGGTATTTTATCTAACACTTGACTACAGAATGTACTTTTCAAATGATTCTGTAATTTTCTGTAAACACATGCAATCTAGCACAAACCCCCCTAACTAGTGGTCTTTTCCCTATAAATACCCCCAGTTTCAGTTGCTCGAGGCCGAACTCCTATATGAGTCAGCCCCAGTGCACTGGCTCCTTAATAAACTTTTACCTTTTGCTTTTGCATCAAGGAAAATAAAGTCTCTCGTGGTACTTGACGTCGCTTATCCCGAGGTTGATTGAGGGTCTCCCCTTGGCAGGGGTCTTACAGCTGTTTTAGCAACTAAAATAAATATACACTAAAATAGAAATTTCTGTAAAGTTAGTGGATTGAGTAAGAGATTTATTCTAAAACCCATTTCAAGTTTTAGATATATAGCTACTACTTTTTTTTTTTCTTGGTGGTATTGGGGTTCCTGGAAACCCTTCTACCTCTGGACTACACTCCCAGACCTATTTTTATATTTTTATTTGGAAACAGGGTCTCTTAAGCCAGCGAGGGTGGCTTCAAAACAGCCCAATCCTCCTGTCTCTGTCTCCCAAGCACGGGGATTACAAGCATGCGCCACCGTGCCCGGCTATACTTCCTACTTTTTAAAAGACTGATTCTTTTATTATAAGACACTTGACTAAAAGTAGCACAACACATCTTAAAATAGCATACACTTAATAAGTTCATGAGGAGTACATAAAAATGGATTCAGGAATGAATGAGAGAAAAATCACTTAAGATATTACTGTAATAACCCAAAGGAGAGATGATGGTGCACTTGAACAGTGTATTGCCAGAGGGGATGGGAAGAAATAAAAAGGCATAAAGGCAACTGTGGTTGCAAAATCAACAGTTGGAATTAGTGAGTATTATACTCACCTTTGGAATTAGTGAGTATTGGAGATAAAAATGAAAAAAAAGCTAGAAAAATTTGTTATGTTTTGTGTGCATAAAATATTAAACAAAATAATTCAGTATAATTTGGGACAAGCTGATTTTGAATAGCTATGTGGGGAGTAATATTAAAATACCACTGTGATCATATCGATCATTTTTTTGTTTTTATAGCTTCTTCATTGTAAATAAAAAACATTCTATCTCAGGTCACAAATGCATTATCTTGTGTTTTATTCTATTGCTTTTTATTTTCATATTTCAATCATTAATCCACATTGAGTTTATAAATAAAAAGATAAATTTATCTTATTTAACAAAAGAAAAATCTCTCACAGATCAAAAATAACTGTGTGCCAAGAACTGAGTATGGTTTCATATGAATTCTATACATCTAAGGGCTTAAAAAATGTATAATAGCACCAGATGTGGTGCTGTTTACCTATAGTCCTAGTATTTATGTCTCAGAAATGTTATGAGAACCTCAGCAATTTAGCAAGACCCTGCATCAAAAGTAAAGTATAAAATAGAGCTGTAGGGGTGGCTTAGAGTTTGAATGCTCCTGGGTTCAATCCCTAGTACCCCCCCAAAAAAATACAAAGGATAAAATGATAAGTGTCAATAAAGGCATTAATAAATAATCATAATAAATGTCCTATATTTACATTAGTTTTCGTGGTGTATAGTCTAGATATTATACCCTGAAGTTGGAAAATGTTATATTTTCTTAGTAATTTAGATATTTCCTATAGAAATTTTATCTGAATCTGGAAAACAGATACTGAATATCGAAAAGTCAGTTTGAAAATATGGGAGAATGGGATCTTAGCAGGGCTGAGACAAGGGCCCTGCCGTTGCTACACTCAGATGAATTTTCCACCTTCTGTCATTTTATTAATTCATCAGGTATTGTTTTTACCAGTTATTATTTTGAAGATAAGGTGTATGTTAAGTAGTATAGAGTAAGCAGAAAACATAATTCCTGTGGCAAAAGTTCTAAAAACACATTTGAAATACAATATTGTGGAATAGTATAATTCAAGAAAACACCTGAGGTCCAAAGTGGTTGCACAATAGTTTATCAGTTTAATGGAGAAAAAGAAGCTATAGTATTTCTTGTTTGAGATATTAATAAATGTTTTGGGGTATTTTCTCATTTTACCCTAAAAATGGAAATCTACATAATAGTTATTAATAAGCCCACTTTGCATATTAGGATATGCCAAAAGTAGTTTAGTAAAGTACAGATGGCAGCAGAGCTGCTAATTGTTCAGACATTAGCAGTGACTCATCATATTCCAAAGATCGCTCACAATACTAGGAACAATGACAATACTTTGGAGAGAATATGAGATGTACAACAAAACAGAAAGTATATATAATATTTCTAATTATTGGAACAGGATATCATGGGCAGAAAAAATATTTCAGGCGTAAGGAAGAGAGTGATACAGCAGCAAAATAAAGCACATAAATTTATGTAGAATCACATTAGAACATTGAAATAAAAAGCTGGGCCTGGTGATATACACCATAATCCCAGTACTTGAGAGGCTGAGACAGGAGGATCACAGGTTGGGGGACAGCCTCAGCAAGTAGTGATGTTTGTGTCAACCTAGTGAGACTCAGTTTCAAATAAAAGTATAGGGCTAAGAGCTTAGCTGGGAAGTAGAATGTCTCTGGGTTCAACCCTCCATGTCACAAAGAGACAGAGAGAGAGAGAGAGAGAGAGAGAGAGAGAGAGAGAGAGAGAGAGAGAGCTAGCTGAGATGAAAGAAAGAAAGAAAGAAAGAAAGAAAGAAAGAAAGAAAGAAAATAAAAAAAGTTGAGATAGAAAGGTAGGCGTGAGTATATAGTCTTGACTTGGAGTGTTTGACTTGGTATTATAGGAAGTAGCAGATATTGAACCTGTCTGAGAAAAACAGAAGCAAATTCTAAACAGACTTTTATTAGCATTGATCTGGCAGGAGGGTGGAATTTTAAAAGAGGCGAAGAGCAAAAAGACTGAAGAAGCCTTGCAATATTTTGAAAGCCAGACTAGCACTCTAGACTAGAAATAATAATTAGCCAGATTTGTTTAAGAAGTGCTCATCACCAATAACAACACACCAGATTTTATTCTTACCCTCTAAACAAAAAAAATGGCCCTACTTTCTGTGTTTGTTTTGCTCACTAGCATAATTTTCAATTTTAATGATATTCAATAATATTTTACATAATTGAAATAGTCATTCTTAATTATCTGTACGCTATCAAACAATAATTTAATATAATAAATTAGTATTTTAATAGTTATAGTTTCATATAATATATAGATTGCTTGAGAATTTATTCTGGTTACCAAAAGTGTCCATAAGTCAAATATGGACTAGAACACAAGGAAATAGTAATCCTGAGCTGAATCTGGAGAATGGACTGGAATGCACAAGACGGGGAAGGAGTGGCACATGGGATCCTGGGGGACTGAGAGGGTTCTGGAGAGTCTGAGGATGCTGGAAAGCACAGTGTAGCCCTGAGAGTAGTAGGAAGGAAGTGGAGAGAAAGAAGACAGAGTCAAAGATAAGGTTGAGTAAGCCACAGTGGAAATTTAGTGTGGTAACTTTATTCATACTCTGAATAACACAAAGGTAGGGTGTGAGTTTCAAGAAGAGGGAAGACACAAAGATGGGTTTAAAAAAATCAATATTCTACTTGATTTCGATATACTGGGCTAAATAAAATATTTTGGAATTAATTTCATTTTCTAAAATGTACTTTATTGCTTATTATAATTATACATCACAGTGAGGCTGAAGGTGATACAAGCATACATGTGCACAGCACTCAGTGTGACTTTACCCTGAACCCATCCTGCCCCCGTCTCCCCACACGTCATTGAGATCGGTAGTGATGCCTCCATATGCCAACATAGTATTATTTTAACTGTTAGCTTCTTCAAGCCTCCTTTTTTCCTTTATCACCTTCCTCCCCCAATCTCCTTCCACTATTCTACTGATTTTTTCCCTCATTTAATAAAAACCCCTTTTGTTTGCTATTTTTTAGTGTAGTCGTATTATTGTGTAGTATTATTTCTACACATGAGAAAAGGCATATAAGCCTTCACATTCTGAAACTGGCTGGTTTCACTCAGCATACTATTTCCTAGCTTCGTGCATTTCTCTGCAAATGCTATAAATGTATGTTTTTATGGCTGAGTAAAATTCAATAGGACAATTATAGTACTCTGTTTACCCTTTTAGTGTATCTATTTGAAATTTTTAAATTTAAAATATGTGCCTTATACTTCTCGTAGAAATATTATCATAATTTCATTTTCTGCACTGCTTTGGACTAAGCACTTTTTAAAATATACTTTCATTGGTGCTCTGTAGTCTCACATCACAATGAAGTTCAGAATTGGATGATGTGTGCTTGTATATCCTCTCAAGTCTTGTACTCCAATGTGATTGATATATATGACTACAATGCACCAATTAAAAATAAATAAATAAAATAAATAAATAAAAATAAAGTTAACTTTGCATTATAAAAAAAAAGAATGTTAGGAACATTCATGCATATGGCGCTTTCTGGGCTTTCCCTCAGCTCTCTCCTCACTCCCTCCACATTTCTGTATATTATTTTGAGATTAACATGAATAATTATATATATTATATATATGTATATATATGTATATTATATATATATATGTATATATCTCCCATCAATGAAAATTTTTTCTTCATTAATCCACTCTCTCCCCCTCCAAGATCTTCTCCATTTCTCCACTAGGGTTTTCCCTTCTTTATCTGAAGTCCCTCTGTAACCCGATTTTTCTTTAGGTTCCATATATGAGAAAAAAATATATGATTCTTCACTTTCTGAGCATAATGCTCTCTATGCCATTCATTTTCCTGCAAATGTCATAATTTTTCCTCTTTATTGCTGAGTAGAATTACATTGTGTATGTATCCTATAATTCTGTAATTGATTCATTTGTTAATGGACCCTAGCATGGTTCCCTGATTTGGCTATTGTGAATTGTGCTGCTATAAACATGGATATACATGTATCGCTATAATATTCTGGCTCCAGTTCCTTTAAAAAGGTATCCAGAAATGCTATAGCTAGATCATATGGTGGATTGAGTCCTAGTTTACTCAGATATCTCCACGTTGATCTTTATTGTAGCTCTACTAACTTGAAATCCTGTCCAAAATGTAGAAGTTCCTATCTCCCCACATCCTCACTAGCATTTATTCTTGTTTTTTTTTTGGATGATTTTCATTTTCATTGGGGTTAGATAGAATCTCCGTGTGGTTTTGATTTGCATCCCCCTCATTCCTAATGATATTGAACATTTTTATATATTTATTAGCCATTTGTATTTCTTCTTTTGTGAATGCCCATTTCACTCAATTGCCTATTTCTTTATTGGGTTATTTGGGGCTTTAGTGTTATGTTTTCCAAGTTATTTGTATATTCTAGATATTATTCTTTCTTAGAGGAACAACTGGTGAAGATCTCCCATTCTGTAGGCTCTCCATTTTGACTCTTGATGTTTTCCTTTGCCACATAGAAACTTTTTAGCTTAAGGCCACCCCATTTATTACTTATCATTTTAATTTTATGAGCATTGGAGGGAGGATACTGAGGATGTTTCTAATACTACATATATTTTGGAACATTTATCCTATGCCCACCTCTGAGAGAGTGTCAATTAGCAAGAGTACTACTCTATCAGCAAAGGTTTGTTTCTTTCTTTTTTCTTTTTTGAAATCTAAATCCTACATGTACCAAAAAAAACATTAAAGACAATGATTTTAAAATATGATACCAAGCTGGGCATGGTGGTGCATGCTTGTAATCCCAGCCTTCGGGAGGCTGAGACTGGAGGATCGCAGTTTGCAGACAGCCTCAGCTACTTAGTGAGGCCCTCTGCAACTTAGTGAGATCCTGTTTCAAAATAAAGAATACAAGTAGGGCAAGTGTGTGTGCCTTGGAGGTCAAATGCCCCTGGGTTCCATCCCCAGACTCACACACACACACACACACACACACACACACACACACACACAATGATATCAAAAGCTATAATCTCAAGAAATTCAGCAAATCTGTAATATAAAGCAAGAAATACTACTGATTAGAATTCATTATTTATAGACAATACTTTTAACTATCTCATTATAATTTATGAACTCACTTAATAATACCCAATCATTATCACTCTACTGCTATAGAAACAATTATGTCCAACCCTACCACATTCCCAAAGTGTGACTCATACTATAAGGACTTAGATGGATAATTCAGACTCCAGCCCCAACAAAAAAAAACAGGAAACACAAAATTCTAGAATACAATGGTCTATAAGAAATGTGCATGTATGTCTCCACCATCTTTTATCCCATTAAGATGTATAATACAATGCACCAATAAAATTTTTTTAAAGATATATAATAAGTAGAACCACACATAAAGCTTTGTTTTCTAATAACCACATTAAAAGAATAAAAAGTAAAATTAATTTAATAAAGTAATTTAAAAAATTCAGCCTTTTGTCAACATGCAATCAAATATTTTCAAGTACTCTCTTTTAAACACAGTGTGTATTTTACTCTCACAATACATCTTAATTTATAATCCCCACATTTTAATTGTTGAACATCTATAGGAGGAGTTTCTCCTCATTGTTCCACAGCTCTAGGAGGTGGTAGTTTAGGCATTTTATTTTGCCTCCAATACAAACCAATTTGGCCACCTTGAAAAAAAAGCACTTAAACTTTAGACTTTATTTGACATATGTGACATTTTATCTGCTTCCAGAAATGGTATTGGAAGAACTGGTTATACATTTATGGGAAAATGGAATTAAATCTCTGCCTTTCACCCTGCAGGATTCAACTCAAGATGAATCAAAGACCTATAAATTAGACCACAAACTTTGAAATTATTAAAAAGGGGCATAGTCAAACACTCTAACATATAGGCACAGGTTGGAACTTCCTCAGTTAAGACCCCAAACCTCAGGAAATTAAAACAAAAATTAATAAATGGGATGACATCAAACTAAAAAGTTTCTGTTTATGAAAGAAAACTATCAAGAGTCTAAATAGAAAGCTTATAGAATGGGAGAAAGTCTTTGCAAGCTAGTCTTCTGATAGAAAACTAATGAGAAAATATTCAACATCATTATCAGAGATATGCAAATCAAAACTACACTAAGATTCCATCTAGCCCCAATAAGAATGGATACTATGAAAAGTCAAAAAACAATAAATGCGGGTGAGGATGTGGGGAAATAGAAACTCTTCTACACTATTGGTGGGAGTGCAAATTAGTGTACCTACTATGGAGATCAATGTAGTGATTCCTTAGAAAATGAGAAATGGGTCTACCATGTGATTCAACTATGCCACTCCTGGGTATTTTTCCAAAGGGACTGAAATCAGAAAATTATTCATGTTTATAGCAGCATAATCTGTAATGACCAAAATATGGGATCAACTATAGTGTCCATAATCAAATGAATAAATTACAAAATTATGGTATACACACAATAGAAAAACACTATTACTTACTTTAAAAAAAGAAAGAAAAACAAAATGATGACATTTGCATGAAAATGGACCTGAAGAACATTATGCTAAGTGAGATTAGCCAGTCACAGAAAATGAAGGGTCAGATGTTTCCGCTCATATGCACAAACTAAGGAAGTAATTAGGATACAAGAGAGACTTGAATGGAGAAAAAACTCCAGTGAACTAATGGAGGTGGTCCATGGGAGTGAGGGAGAGGAAGAAGTAATGAAGGAGACACTTCCATTGAAATTATGTACAAAACAATGTCAATTTCAATATCATGCATGGAGAATTGGGGAGTGGGGAAGGAGAGCTGGGGGAAAGGTCTCCAAGTGCTGTGTGCATGTATGTCACTATAAAACTATGAACTATGTGATGATGTAAGACTATAATGTACCAATAAAAGCATACAAAAGAATAAAAGTAAATTTAAGAAAATTTAACTCATATTTCACATTATCAGAATGACTTCTAAATTATTTACTTCAAGATTTTCACCCCAAAAATTAATAATAAAAAGAAAAATTACTATTACTGCAAATAAATGTTATTATTGCTACTATTTGTATTTTGATGACTTTAAAAGCATACTATTTATTTAGTTTTCTTCAAATACAATTACAACTTAGAAAAATGGAGTGGTTAATATATACAAACATGCACAGGAATGTTAATAAGTTAGAAATATATAATGATGGTTCTATGTAATTATTGGACAGATGCCTTGGCTATGAGTATCTCAAGCATTTTCATTACAAAGAAAATTGAAAATAACAGATTAAGAAGTACAAAAAGTGATTCAGAATTCTAATTAATACTTGAATCCTTTGTAAGTTCAAGTCACAATGACATATAACAATTGTATGACAGCAATTCTAGGTTTCAATTTTATATAACAGCTGAAAGACAAGTGAATTTGTTAAATAAGTTATTCCACACTTTATTTTACTTTTCCAGATACCTTAATGATATACATTCAGTATACATTATTTTGACTCTTTGGTTTATTAGATGTACTGTAAACAAAACAATTAGCTGAGTTTTATTCATTCATTCATTCATTATATATTCAATTTTTCATCCTACTAGTATTTAATATGGTAAAAGAGTTGAGTATTCTATTAGTAGTCTTCTTTTTTCTTTGAAACATTCATCTCGTGTGTGTGTGTGTGTGTGTGTGTGTGTGTGTGTGTGTGTGTTACTGGGGATTGAACCCAGGGGCATTTGACCACTGAGCTAAACCAGATGCAGTGTGTGTGTGTGGCGGGGGGGGGGTACCGGGGTTCCTGGAAGCCCTTCTACCTCCGGGCTACACTCCCAGACCTATTTTTTATACTTTTTTATTTTTGGAAACAGGGTCTCTTAAGGCAGCATGGCTGGCTTCGAACCTGTGCAATCATCCTGTCTCTGCCTCCCAAGCACGGGGATTACAAGTGTAAGCCACCATGCCTGGCTTTTTTTTTTTTTAAACAGAGTTTCTCTAAGTTACTTCATAGTGGCTTCAAACCTGTGATCTTCCTAATACAGACACCCATTTCTTGTATCACAGATTAGTGCCTCCATGTCTGGCTTTTATTTTATTTACATGAATATATATATATATATATATATATATATATATATATATATATATATACACATATATATATATATATACACATATATATGTGTATATATACATATATATATATATTTTTTTTTTAATTTAAGGACTACAGAAGTTTGGGTCTAAGAGCATTCTACCGCCAAGCTACATTTTCAGCTCTGTTTTTACTTTTCATTTTGAAACAGGATCTTCCTAAATTGCTGAGGCTTGTCTTGAAGTTGCAATCCTCCTGTCTCAGCCTCCCAAGTACTGCCACCATGCCCAGGATATATTTATTTTTATATTTTGTCTATTTCTTCCTCTGTCTTCATTTTCCCCCTTCCCACCTCCCTCTGCTCTTGCCCCTTTCCACTTCATTTGACTGAAGTTTCTTTTACTTCCTATTTTCACTTTAGCTTTCACATATGAGAGAAATGTATGACCCTTGATTTGCTGAGACCGGCTATTCTCAGAAGAATATTTTCTATATAATGTCATGCTTAGACATGAAGGCATCGCTACCAAGCTCACTAACATGTATGAGGAGGAAGAATGGGGAAACAGGGTGGGATGCACAGGGAAGGACATCAAGTGATGCACATGTATGTATCACTTTCAACCTCACTATGATTTATAATTAGAATATACCAATAAAATATAAAAATAAAAACAAAAATATATTCAACCAATGCATAAAATTTGTACATACTTAGGGGGTAACATACAACATTTTCATTCATGTAGTGTAATTTTTAAATAGGGTTAAACATGTCTATCTCCTCAAATGTTTATTATGTTTTATAATAAAAGCTTTAAAAATCTTTTCTTCCAGCTTTAAAAAAAAAAAACAGTATGGAGGAGATTCAAAATGGCGACTGTCAGACACAGCACATCTCAGTAGCTATAACAAAAATCAACTACTAAGAAGGCAGAGTCTTGAGGGGAAAAAAGAAAGACAAAGCAGTGGAAGATATTTATGAACAGCTCAATAAAAATATAAAAAAAGGAACCATGGTGGAAGGAAATCCAATACTCCGAATGCAAGATCCCTGCAAAGAACCCAAGTGCACAATTGACCTGGTGTGGTAGCCAGGGCCATCTTGGGCCACCAGATCAAATGATGATTGCCAGATCTGGCTTCAGCTCCACAGCCCCAGGGAATTCAAACAAATAATCCAAGAACTTGAAATACAGAAAGTCGCTGCAAAGCTCCAACATCTTAAGCAACCAGCACCACACTTCAGGTATACAGAAAAAGATCTAAAAGCCCATGTGCTCACCAGAGGCCGGCAACCACAGTGGCACACAATGCCCTCCAGAGACCCAGCCGGCAAGACAGCAAGGGAACTTGCATTACATCACTTGTTACTCAGTGGATGACCACAGCTGCAGGGATCCCAGCCGGCTAAGATCTGTCGGCCCAGTCCAGTTAAAACCTCCAGGAAAACAGAAAAGGCACATAGTGCTCAGGGCACAGTACCTGCACAAAGGCACAGGGGGTCACTCAAAGACTGCACTGGATACCCTCCACCAGTGCAAGTAGGGAGGCACAGGCCCACAGCCGGAAAGGACAAGCCCAGGGTCAAAAGGCATAGAAATCAGGCCACCCACCTTTCAATGTACCAAAATCCTCCAGAGGTGGCCTAGATATCCTCATAAATTTCTCTCTGAAGGACACGTAAACTTGACAACTATGCCAGTGTACACAGTACTGTAAGTTAAATCCAGGGGCATTCTACCACTGAGCTACAACCTCCCCTGACATCCTTTTTGTTTTTATTTTTTTTTTATCTTGAGACAGAGTATTGCTAAGTTACCACATGCTGACCTCGAACCTGTGACCCTCCCACCTCAGCCTCTCAAATACTGGGATTACAGGTATGTATTATGACTAAATATTATTCTGATTTGCATTTATTTCCTTACTCTTGAATATGGTTAGTTTTGTAAATATTAGCAAAATGACTGAAAAATAAACTGAAGGAGTGCTTGCCTCTTTCCCTTTGCCAATACCATGGGAGTAACACAGGATTTCCTCTTAAAGGAGTGGGTATGAGGAACCTAGCCTAACTGAAAAAAGTTATACCAATGAATCCATCTAAATCAGATGGTAGGCAGCTGGCCCCAACCAAATATGTAAGTGAGGCAACCAAGATGAGCTGACGTACACTCACTGCAGAGGGGTAAGCAAGCTGTTCTGAGATCCAATCAAGCATAATCAAGTCAGCCAAGCCCAGTCCAAGTAAAACCCAATAAACCCAGGCTAAATAAAGGGTTACATTTTTCATTTGTTTTGTAGTCTCATTATAAAAATATGGCAAGCAATATACAACCTAGAGGAGGAATGAAACAGTAAAAAATGTTTCTGTGAAACCTCACAACTAAATAATAAATCCACGTAAAGGTATGGTAATAAGAATGTCTGAAAAGGTAAGACCATTTTGGACAATATTTTTGAGATAATGAATAAAAAGATCAGCAGAATAAAGGTGAAGAAACCTGATTCTGTCCTTTTTTAATGTAGATTTCCCTATCTCTGTTCACTCAGACAAACTATAGACAGTGCAACTGGCTTCATAAATATTTTCGCAAAACTTCATTGGCCGAGAAAGTACAGGACCAGAGGTATTGTTTTATATCCACGTAAGAGCTGAAATGTAGGCATGACAGCCTTCTAACAGACAGACTGTTAAATTCCCACTGACTACTCAATTTTATTTGACGTACACGATATCCTGGTGACCACGATTATCTTAGAAGCCCTTGTTGAGTTATATAGCCATCCTTCTACCCCTACTGTGTGTTTTCTATTTGACCCTTATCAGCATTCACATCACAAATCCTGGACTGAAATTTCCACTGGTTTTCTCTTATTATATTCCTTGGAAATTCCACTTTTCAAAAAACAAAAACAAAATACAACATGGACATTGTGTATCATACAGCTCATTTGTTAGAGAAGATGGCACTGCCACAAAACTCAAATTCCAAGGATTTTAAACACAACACATAGAAGTGATTATGATCATTCCCCCTTTGGTTTCTTTCTCCATGATGCTTTGAATAGCATTATTACAGTTGTCATTATCATCACGATTTTCATTACTCATGAAATGAGCCATACAGTATACTCAAGATGAAGCCAAAGAAACTCAGTGCCAATTTCTGTCCTGTGATCAACTTGAAATGGCTTGCTGTTTTGGTCCTAAGAAAGATTAAAATCTTAAGGCAAAATCCCATCAATCATTCTACTGTTAAAAATAATTCCCGTAAAAAATGTATTGCTTCTGATATAACATATTTCTTCATTTAGTTGTTAATTCTAATAACATTATATAAATAAGTGCATATTCTTTCATAATAATTTTGCAGCATATAACATCACAAGGATTGTAAAAGGTACATTTAATTGTAAAAAGTGTGCCAAGGGAATATTTTGTTCCATAAAGACAGAAACGTTAAACACAAAAAGAATAAAACATGATCCTAAGTTTTCTACACAAATATCATTTCTAAGATAAATTTTCACTTGTTTTTAATATATCATGAGAAATATATCAATACTACTTTTGACATGTATATAAAAATTGGTTGTATTGTATATATCTCATATATAGGAAGGATTTTTAGAGTGGAGAATACAGGTTACCAAGAACACGCAGCATTCATGAAACCCCAAAACTTGAATGAATAAAATTATATATTGCTTCCTGCTAACTTTTACCTAATTTAGCCTTCTCTTTGACTATGAATGGAAGCAACAAATCCTAATACTATTAGAAGAATATGCAGTTCTGCCTCCAAAAAAAATGAGACACTTTTGTGTTACATTAACATTGTGCAAATAATTTAAAATAATATTTATGTTCATAACTATTCCAAAATCATATTAATTATAATAATAATTGGGTAACAGTAGGTCATATGTGTTGGTGAAGTACACACATTATTTATATATGTATACACAAAAACTCTCATAAATATGCTTAATTATATTTTGAGATTTATGTTGGAGAAGTATATATGTAACTATGTCATAAATATGTTTCATTTTATTTTATTATTTATTCATTTATTTATCTATTTATTTATTTATTTTCATGGCACTGGGGTTCCTGGAAGCCCTTCTACCTCTGGGCTACACTCCCAGACCTATTTTTTTTTTTTTTTTGAAACAGGGTCTCTTAAGCCAGCAAAGCTGGCTTAGAACCAGCGCGATCCTCCTGTCTCCGTCTCTCGAGCGCGGGGATTACAAGCATGCGCCACCACGCCTGGCTCAATTTTATTTTTAGAATTGCATTGGAAAATTGTGTGTGTATATATATATATATATATATATATATATATACACAAATATATATGTCATAAATTTGCTTTACTTGTGTTTTTGGAACTGTTGGAAAAGTGTGTGTGTGTGTATATATATAAACATTTATATATATATATATATATATATATATATATATATATACATAGATATGTATATACATTATGTATATATTATGTCACAGATTTGTTTTTATCATATTTTAGAAATATTTTAAACATAATAGGTTTTATTTAAATTTTAGAGTTTTCATGCCTTTAATATCATTACTCAGAAAATGGGTATATGAATATCACTAGGTGCCAAAAAAGATACACAGTACAAATATTCTTAAGAACATCTGCTCACTGAAAATAAATTCACCATCAGAAAAAAAGGACTTGCTGAACTTCTTAAGATAGAAATAAATAGCATCATATTTAGGGGAATTAAATTTGATGAGTCACTGAGTGAAAACTTCGTGTGGGCAGCCCTAAGAAAAACTAAGACAGGCCATATCTGGAGCAGCTCTCTGTCCTCTGAGATAAATGTCCTAGTTCTGCCTTACATTGAAGTTACCCAGAATCCTCCTAACCAGGAAGTTGTTTTCACTCCTTTTCTAATAGTCCTCAAATGTTGAGACTTTAGTTATCTATACTAAAGCAAAGTCTCTGCTAAAATTTTAAGAAATCATGTTAGTATTCAATATCTTCCCAGAAAAAAAGACTTGTACTTGAAAAAATGCTTTACGGAGCAGTGTTTAACTGGGAGTAAATTCTGAAATGTAAGAAAAATAGAGCAGATACCATCTATAAGAAAGAGACCATGATGTGGGGCAAGGTGGCTCACACTTGTAATCCCCACGCTTGGGAGGCGGAGACAGGAGGATCGCGTGGGTTCAAAGCCAGCCTCGCTAGTTAAAGAGACCCTGTTTCCAAAAAATATGTGTGTGTGTGTGTGTGTGTGTGTGTGTGTGTGTGTGTGTGTGTGTGTATGAGTATAGCCCGGAGGTAGAAGGGCTTCCAGGAACCCCAGTACCACCAAAAAAAAAAAAAAAGAAAAGAAAAGAAAAGAAAAGAAAAAGAAAGAAAGAAAGAAAGAAAGGCAAAAAAGAAATAGACCATGAAGTCAAACTTCTCTCTTTACCTCTGCTGTCAAAAACTCAAAAACTCTAGGAGTGTTCAGCTCACAAATATGTAAAATCGTACTACATTTTAGAGATATATTCTTAAGATTAAGTTAGACTAGTCATCTTAGTCCATTCCTGTTGCTATAACAATTACTTATATCAGGCAGCTTATTAATGATGGAAGTGTATATCTCTTTTCTCTGAAGGATATAATAGGTGGTACCTTCAGTGTCCTCGCATAAAATAAATGTATAAGGAACAAATTTTTCCCCTTGAGCCCTTCCTTTAGGGCACTAGTTGTTTACAGGAGACTGGATCCTTGTGGCCAGATCCACTCCTAAGGGCTCCACCTTTAAATACCATCATCTTTGGAGGTTAAATCCCAATGTATGAATCTTTGAGGAATAGATACATTCAAACCACAGTACTAGAGAAAGAAATTCTGCTCCTTTTTGAATCTGAAAATAATAAAAAATCACAACCAAAGTTTTCATCATCTTAATTATGAGAGACCCTCTGAAAGCTGTATAAAGTCAAAACAATTTACAAAGCTCAATATATCTATATATTTCTTCAGTCTAAGATAGTTTGTTCCATTTCGTGTCATTCATCATATATTTGGATATTCAAATTAACATATATTCATTTCTGGTGAGACTAGCAGCATAAAAAGCATTATAAACAGAATGATTCAGACAAGTATTTTTTTTTCTGTGACTTCCTCTATAATCTAGGGCACACAGATGATGGGACAAGAGGAAATTTTTAAGACAAAATTTTAGGTTGAAATTGAATAGATTTTTAAAAATGCACTCACTTTACTCTGCCAACCTCAAGAGAAATGTACTAACAGAAGATCACACTGAAATGGAGGTGTGTTCAAACACTTCCTGAGCTATATATTTAACTTCCTTTAGACTCAAAGCAGGAACAAAGGGATCCCACCTCCATTTGTCAGTCTGTTAGCACATTTCTTAAAGGAGAGATGACTGAACAGTTAGACTTTGTACAATTCTAATTATGTGGGAGGCTGAAATGAATTAACAAAAATGGAAATTTTGAGAAGCAAACATTTGCAGAGATAAGGTTAAGACATGTCTTGGCATCAGAGACAAAAGAGCATAAGTTTTTTCCAAACCAGCATCTTTGGGTTTTATTTTTTTCTATTTTTTTTTTTTTTTGTGGTCCTGGGCATTTTACCTCTGAGATATAGCCCTTTTTTATTTTTATTCTTTTTTTATTTAAAGCATGGTTTCACTAGGATACTGAAAGTCTCACTCAATTGCTGAGGCTGGCCTCAAATCTGCTATCTTCCTGTCCCAGTCTCCCAAGTACTAGGAGTACAGGTGTGCACCACCATGCCATTTCCAATTAGCATCTTAGAACAGGAATATTAATGTTTAGTTCATGGAGCAGAGCAAACTGAGGCGGATTCTTTTGCCAAGGCTTGAGTGTGTAACCTTTTTAGAATTGAAAAACTTCAACGGTAACATGGGAGGATTCGTAGATATTTTAATGCACTCAACAACTAATAACTGCAGTGTCACCAGTAGAAGGGACATTCTATTGTTCCAGTTGGTTTCCTCCAGGGCCCTCTGTATCCAAACCTCCTCACTGTGAACTCTTGCATATATGCAGAACTAGTGTGCCATAAAGATCATAACATACATGCAAATACCACTGTGAACATACATCCATAAAAAATAAAAATGTCAGTGTGCGGTGGCACATACTTGTAATCCCAGCATTTGAAAGGTTAAGACAGGAGGATCGCTGTTGATGGACAGCCTCAGCTACTTAGCAAGACACTTTGCAACTAAGTGAGACCCCGTTTCAAAATAAATAATAAAAAATAGGGCTGGGGGTGTAGCTCAGAGGTAGAATGCCCCTGAATTTCATCCCCAGTACTGTAAAAATAAATAAATAAATACATAAATACATAAATAAAACTACTGATTTCCATGAGAAAACAAAGTGATCCAGTCCCCTTGGCACTTTCACACAGTTTCTGTCCTTTCCCTCCTGAAATATCCCTTATCTGCCAGATTCTATTTGTCTAAAAGCTTTGGGCTATTTAAATGAGATTACACTTTAAAGGACTTGCAAGGTTGGAGGATAATTTCTCAGATTTTGGCAAGATCTCCACAATTTCTTCAATCGACTTACTGATGATCTGCATTAGTGTTAGGGAAAGAAAGTTACGTAATGACCAGCTATGGGACAAGCATCTGAACCTGTAAGCTCTCCTTCAATCCAAAATGCTAAAGTTAGAATGGAGCGTAGGGTGCCATTGGGGATGGCAGTTAAACAATTTGACAAGAATGAATTGGGATTCAGGGTTGGCTGAATCCATAGGTCTTTCACACAGAAAGTAACATAGTTCTCAGCTTGCAGTAGGAGCTCAGGGTTGGAGTAAATTCCTCTTCATGTTTTTTACCTTGGTTTGACACTTGCTGCACACAGACTAGCAGGCACTGAAATCTTTCGCTATCTGCGACTGCATTTGATGTTAGGATGCATAACATAAAATAGGTAGAAGGTGTCAATTTGGTTCATAACTCTACTAAGTCAGAAGCTCATGTAAAACCTGGAAAATCTAGAACTTTTATACTACATCTTTGACTTACAAGTGCTCACACAGTGAGACTTGATTATCTACATTTATGCCATGCACTCTGGATGTATCTGAAGCACTATAGTAGGATAGGTCCTCAGGTATTGACTGGATAACTGGAATGATTGATTTATTGAATCTACAGAAGATAAGTGGCAACTTATCAGAATTTATCTGAGCATTTTCCTTGAACTACAAGAGAAACAATGTGGGAAGAATATTTGCATGTGAACCTACCAATCTATTTAATTCACCATTTTTTAATTTTCTAACAGAATATACTAAAATAACCTTATATAATTTTAAGTGGAGGAGGTGGGGGAAAGGCAAACTAATTAAGTAAACACTTCAATGATGTATGGTTGGCATACATATATGTAATTATCAATGCTAATCTCAATGCTATGTACCAGGAATGAGAGGAAATGGGGAGGAAGCCTGGGGGAAGCACACCAGGTGCTGTGTGCACGTATATTCCTAACACTGGATGTCATTATGATATATGATACAATGAGCCAATAAATCTTTTTAAAAATTGGGATATGAAATAGGATACACATTATTCCACAGGAAGTCTGGCATTGTGATATTTCACTCTAAGACAAAAGGTTATCATTTGAATTAACCTATCCAAATGAAACACTTCTACTTAAGAGGCTAGAATCATGCTAAAGACTAGCATTCATGTATTTTTTTATTTTGGAAACAAATTTGTATTGTACAAGTTGGTATATTTCTTCTGTGAAAAGAATTTCATGTTTTTCAGCCTTGAATTTATTTTTGTATTTCACGTACTAGATAATTCTCAAGGGGCGAGCAAAGCCTTATTCGATAGATGCTCTCCATTATCCCATTTATTACAGCAATGATTATAATATGAAGACATATTTTGGTGTTAACAAAGCCATATTATAGGCTCCGTAGCTAAAGTGGCAGAAGAGAATGGCCCACTAAGGTACAGTTTTGAGAATATATTGCTGCAGAATGTTCGGCGAGGGAAAAAGAGATTGTTTTTGTGTGTTAGTTGAATATTGATTATAGTACTTTAGGGGACTGTTGGATGGTGTTTATAAATTTGAGGCTTCTATGAACATGGCAAAAGCTTTTCTGGGACTTCTAGAAAAAAAAATCTTCCTTTTTGAGTGACAGATTCAAGAAAAGCATAAATATTGTGCCTTTCTTAATCACTAGTATGAGGTACCAGTCTCTGAGCTTTGACTTTCTCCAGAGATAAAGTGAAAAGATAAAGGAGGTTATCAACATCAAGACTGATATGATCAAGGGGATAAATAATGCAAACACAAAAATCTCCACAAAATGTGAGTCTATCATATATAAGACATAAGCAAATAGTAGAGAATACATTACTAAAATTCCATCTGAAAGAATATGGCATTTCTTTCACTAGCATCTTTAGTCAATTTGAAATATAAAATAATGGTTTCCAAAGTGGTACTCTGGAGCACTGGAATAAAGTCAGTTAGAGAACTTATTTAAAGTGCTGTCATTGAAAAACTGCTCCTCTTCATCTGCTTTGGTGTGTTGGAATCATCTCTGGGTCAGATTCTCTCCTGAGACATCTGTATTCAGCTCCAGTTCTTTATGGTTCTCACAGTTAGCAAAACCTGAGCTTCACACTTGAAGTCTTTGCTAAGATTACATCCTACTGGACTACTTCGTATCACATTTCTGATTCCTGCACTGGTCACTATGAAAGGGTATGAAATATGCTATTTGGCCAGGCCCAGATCATTTGCCTAACCATTGTGCCAAAAGGTGAAATCAAACTCATCCAAACTTGAGGAAAAAAGATTCTTGGAGGGGCTTAACATAACAGTTGCTTTAGCAAAATAATGTTTTGTGTTCTTTTATCACAAAACTCTAGAAAATGGAGGCAGACCAGAAATGAGAGAGAAGATCCAGTCTTCTCACCCTAGGCTCCTTCCATATTATTGTTTTGGCATCATTAACACTGGCTTTCATTCTCAATGTTGCTTGATCACAATAAAGCAGACACTTCATTTTCAAGTTTGGAGTAGAAAGAAGGGAAAGGAAAGACCAAACAGAAAACATCTCCTTAGATTATCAATGTTAATATTGTATAAATTGCTATAATACTAGATGTCAACCAGTAAGCCAAGCGTGGGAAGGAGGGATGGGGAGGGAATGGGGTGGGGATCGTGGTAGGGGCTAACTGGGCGAGATGTGCATGTATGTCTACAAAAGTATTTCCTTTATACCACTATGATGTATGAATACATTGCACCAATAAAAAATAAATTAAAAAAATTCAAAAAAATAAAAAATAAAAAATAAAAGAAAACATCTCCTTACAAAGCTGTTCCCTTTACATGTATTTTCTGGAATTGCTACCAATGACTTCTGCTCATATTTCACTAGTCATTTTTATTTGTAGGAGATACAAGGAGCTGCAAGTAGTGTGTGTGTGTGTGTGTGTGTGTGTGTGTGTGTGTGTGTTACTGTGAATTGAATCCAGGAGCATTCTACCTCCAAGATACACCCCCAACAAAATATTATTTATTTTGTATTTTGGAAAAGGGTCTCACTAAGTTGCTGAGGACCTAAGTTTCTGAGGCTGCAATCCTCCTGTCTTAGACTTCCAGCTTTACAGTTTTCTTTTGTTTCACTTTGCTTTGAGCAAGCCACCTTGCTCGTTTGATTCACCTTCACAGTTCAGGGAACTGTAATTTCTTCACTCTAAATAATGCTCTTGAAGGTGAAATTAAGAAAGACATTTCAGACATCATATAGTTTGCAATGTTTAAATTTTTGCAATATTTTTATAACCTTAAAGAAAAATAAAGATAGGGAATCTATTGAACTTGTAAAGCTGAGTAAGATAAGTCTGGAGGAAGGACATCACAACACAGAAATTCATATTAGATAAACACATATTGGCCACATGTTAATTTTTTCTATGATTTCTTTTTTCCATATTTATTGCCTTCTTATGTGCTCACCGAAATTCATATTCAAGGTTAACTATTTTATCATTCATTAAAGCAATTAATATATAGCAAACATGATTATCCTTATTTAAATTTTATGCACAAAGACTTAATATAATATATAAAAAAGCATAAATTTTGTAGTCAGAAACATATAAATATCTATTTACCTATTGTGTTCCTCTCTTTAGGGCACTTCAGGATTCTGTTCTTCAGAGACAGTTGTTCCTAAAAATAAAAGAGGTGTCCTTAATTACTAATTAGATCAAATTTAAATATACTTTAAAACCCTTGGGAATCTTGTGAATATACAGAGTCCTGAGCCTCATCTTCTAAGCACTCCATTAAAGAGCTGCAGAAGATTACTGAATTTGTATTTTTTCCCAAGCACCAGTAGGTACTTTTTATAAAGGTATCAAAGGAATACACTTTGGAAAATTGCCAAGATATCTTCCATTTCGTTTGATTTTAAAAAAGGCTTGCAGAATCTGATCCTGCTTGCTAATATTTGGTAATTAAAAGTGACCCAGGTATGGTGGTACACTCCTGTAATCCCAGTACTTGGGAAATTGAGATTGGAAGATTGCAGGTTCAAGGACAGCCTTGCAATTTAGTGAGACTCTCAGCAACCTAGCAAAACCCTGCTTCAAAATAAAAAATTTTAGAAAGGGCTGAGAGGTAAAAAGTTCTGAGGTAGAATATCTTTGGGTTCAATCCCCCAGTATCACAAAAAAATGAAAGAAAAAAAGAAAAAAAGAAAGAAAAGGAGATAGAGAATCTCTAATGTCTGAAGCAAATCTTTGATACCTCTAGATAAGCTATACATAAAGATGTCTTCTTTCAATTTGTTCAATGCAACCAATTTTTCTTACAATTGTGGAATTTCTCTTCCTCACCCTCATCCCTCTTTTGTTTTTTGGCCCTAGCTGAATTTGCATGAATTAAATGGCCAGATGATGAAATCTACTGTCTTTATCTTCTCTAAATCTATTTGAGACTACAAAGTTAATGCTCTAACTCTATAGCAATTCATTGTTTCCTTCAGAAATTTTCCAGGAAAAAAAAAAAAAAAACTTGGTAGGACTTTCCACAAATTAAAATGAAAATCAATTTGGTTATATTCTCATCTGGTTTTGATTTAACAGTAAACATTAGAGAGTAATTTAATGAATATTAAGTGCCAATATTTTAGAAGATAATGATACTATAAAATAGAACCACTAACTTGCAAATTGGCAACACGCATTTCCAATTTCTCCAGGGGGAAAGGTTTATTAACCTAAGATGCAGGCAGAGCAGTATGGCTGTCTTGTTATCAGAAGCTTTGCCATCTAGGGCTCTAATGCCAGATGAGACTTCCGAGGAAGCTATTCATATTTGTAACAACATGGGTACCTCAGATTCCTAACCTCCTTTTAATTGTAGCTCTTTGGGTCCTAAGGCAGACTCTTTACCTAAGTCTACAAAATTATGTGTATGTTTTTTGCTCAATAGATGCAAAGGAACCCCTTATTAATTTGAGAGAGTAGTGGAATATAAAATATGATGAAATAACTTTTTCCTTGACATAAGCAGCGACTTAATGAGGAACAAAATGTAGAGTCAGTCATTTCATTCTTCAAATCCCTCTATTTTCAGATTGCTGTCTTCATAAATTCTTTCCAGATTGATGGTAGCTTTTCAACTTATTTTAATTGGACATTAGCATCGCCCATTTTTTTTTATTTTTTAAATGGATGTCCATAGAATTGATGTCATTTCAAAGGCAGGACAACTTCAGAAATGCATGTGCTCCCTGAGAGTTCTGCTTATTGATGCATCCTTGCAAAAAGATTTTTTAAAATTTTATTTTGTTTGATCATTATTGCTCACTGCTATCCCAGCATTAATTCCTCCTTTTACGTCTCTTCTTCCTCCACAATCTCCCTTAAACTCTCTTCTCCTCTTCTTCAGTACCATAAACAGCAGCAGCAACAGCATTTTTTAGTTACATATTCTGACTTTTTTGTTGGATATAATGTTAGAGAGACAATATATCAAAGCCTTCCTGAACTCCTGGTCAAAGGAAACAAGAAATCAGATACTCCTTTACTAGAACCTAAATCTTAAACAGAAAGATCCACAAATTAACAGGAACCTAGCTTCTGTAGTCTAATGGTAAGATCCTATAAAAGCTATTCTTTTCTTCTCCCTAAATTTTCAGTTACTGTGGTCATGTGTAAAGTTTAAATTTTCATGCTTCTATTCAGTTCTCTGAACTACCCCCTATCCTTCCGACAAATTCCTACTTTGTCTATAATTATCAGAATTGCTATTGAATTTGCTTGGAACTAAGTAACCAAGTGATATAAAGACTACAAATTAAATGTGGCTATAGCACAAGCCCTCCCACCTTCTTGGTACTTTTTTAAACAAATTTTTTATTGAACATAAATGGTATACATTTAAACTATATTTGGTGCCCTCTCCTCCCCGCCCCCATTTTACCTTCCCCACTCCCACCAATGGTTGTCCAGGTTAACCATGTCATATTCATAATTTTACACAAATTCAGATGTAGACCCTCATTAATCAAGATCAGCCTTCCTCCTCTCCTATCTTTCCTTCAAACTTTGATGATATTTCCCCTCCATTATCAGGAGTCCCACTGGTATCATCTGTGTTTTCTACTTTGGCCATAGTAGAGGAAACATATGTACCTTCTCCTTCTGTGCTTGGCTGATCTCACTTAGCATAATGTTCTCCAGGGCTTTCCATCTTCTTGCAAATGATATAATTTTGTTCTTCTTTATGGCTGAATAGAATTCCATTGTGTGTATTTCCCACAGTTTTGCTGTGCATTCATCTGTTGATGGAGATATGGGTTGGTTCCGGCTAGCCCAGTTAGAATTTCCAGAGACACAGGAAAACCCATCGAGACACAATATCTGCACAGGACCTTCTTGGTATTTTTGAGTACTATGCTTCTAAAGCAAATGACAGAAAGATAATTCTCCCAGGTTCATAAAGAATATAGGTTGTCTCTGTAGTAAAAGATTAATACAGCTCTAAAAACTTGATGGAAAAAACTCATAGCATTTATTTCCATGTGTTGCCACACACTCATTTAATTAGTTAATCCTATAAATTGTCAAACATAGAAGCACATTTGTACTCTGAACCCATCTAGTGATTTTCCAAACTGCAATATATTATTTTTAAAAGAGAAATCTTCACATTGTGAGGAATTAGATATCATGATCTGAGAGCCATAAGACCTAAGAGGGGAAAAGTCAATAGAAATAACTTTGGTTTTTTTGTTTTTGTTTATTGTTTGGTGTTTCTGTTGTTGTTATTGTTGTTGGTTGGTTGTTTGGTTGGTATTGGGGTTTGAAGCCATGACTGCTCTACCACTGAGATACATCTCCAGCCCTTTTTATTTTTTGAGACAGGTTCTCACTAAGATGTCAAGACTAAATTTGAACTCACAATCCTCTTGACTCAGCATCCCAAATAGCAGGAATTATGGGTGTGCATCTCTATGCCTGTGATAGTTTCAATTTTTAAAGCTTTTTATATTTTTTATTATCATTATTTTTTGTGGTACTGGGGTTTCTGGAAGCCCTTCTACCTCCGGGCTACACTCCCAGACCTATTTTTATATTTTTATTTGGAAACTGGGTCTCTTACGCCAGCGCGGCTGGCTTCGAACCTGCGCGATCCTCCTGTCTCCGCCTCCCAAGTGCGGGGATTACAAGCGTGTGCCACCACGCCCGGCTTTTAAAGCTTTTTAAAATCTTTTTTGGCATATTCAAGAAAGAGAGAGGGAGAAGAAATAAGTCTTTTTTTTCTAAATGTTCCTCATCACTAACTATTCTACCTCTATCAGCTCAAAATTATAATTATTGAAAAATTAAAAGTGACATTGGTTAATGCTTACTCACTTTGAGAAGATTGGAGTCAGAAGTTCTTTCTTACTTTGTGGGTCAAAATGTTTGGACAGCATTATAAATAAATAAGAAGCCAGTCACACACACACAAAAAAAAAAAAAACAGGAAGAATAATTAAATGTATTATGTGTATAGATTTGTATGGTTTTCTTAAACTACACAGACCTTTCTCACCGTTCATTTTATAAACTTATGATTGTTCTTTGTATGTACATAATAAAAATTAGTCTAGCTTATGTTTTTAAAAAAGTTAATTGAAAATTCAAAATACTTTTTATAGGTTGAGCATTTAAAGCATCTAAATTTTCATTGGTCAGTAAAATCGTCTATAATAGTATCTGACAACAATGACTTGCACATTATTAACTGCACATTTGATTATCCATATCCAAACGTAAAATTGACACTTCTTTCACCAAATTTTAAAACCTTAAAATAGGATATAAAAAGAAAAATGCAAAGTGGCAAAATCTAAGTAAATGAGGGATAAACTGCTTTCATGTAAAAGGCATTATAGAATGCCCAAAGAATGAAATGAAGAAATTCAATCAACTTAAATGTTGCCAATGTTGGGAAATAATGATTGCCCTCTCTCACATTTTGTAAGTGCAGCATTTTGTAATGTGCAATAAATTTTTGTTTTAATTTTCAGCCGTCATTTTTATAACATAAAGTGGCATGTACGATGTCCTAAAATTTTTAAGTGTATAGTTTAAAAATAATAAAACATGATTCTAGCACTCAGAATACAGCTTAATAAAATAGATCCTTGAAGATACTTTTTGAAGAGTTCTACGTATTGTTCCCTGAGAAGAATTCCTCATCTCTATGACTGTGATTCTAAGCTTCTTGGCAGCATTATTTTGTTTTTCTTACATAAGTCTACAAAGAGTAGTGCTTCTAGTCAGAAAGCTTTCTCATGCATGTTTTTAAAATTTAGATAAATTGCTATAGCTGTACATTTCCTCCTCCCTCTGTATTGTTTTCGTAATCCATCCTTGTTTCAACATCAAATAGGAAATCACTATATATGCAAACCAGGATTTAATTATCCATCTGTAAATGATGGAAGTTTGAGGCTTCTTTTCTTTTGGTTTATTTCTGCTCGTAAGAAAAATATTTTTGGGAGGCTGAGACAGGAGGATTGCAGGTTCATGGCCAGCCTCGGCAACTCTGCGAGGCCCTCTGCTACTTAGTGAAACCCTGTTTCTAAATAAAAGAATAAAAAATAGGACTGGGGGTATATCTTAGAGGTAGAATGTCCCTGGGCTCAATCCTCAGCTGTCAATAAAAATAAAAATATGACTATAAATAATGATAGTTTATCATTTAGATATGCATAGATTTTCAGTTTCTTCTGAGTATTTGTCTGAATGGCCATTCCACCCTGAACATGCCTTATCTCTGAATACAGAATTCTTAAAATGCATGGATCTACAGTTTTTATTAGATAAAGCTAACTTGTTTACCTATGCGATGATACATTGCCACAGAGTGAGTTCCTATTGCTCTATACTCTGGCCAACACTTCATGATCACATACATGCCTTTAATACTTTTCCAATGTGGTAAATGTAAACTGGTTTTCTCTTGTGGTCATAATGTAAATACTTGAGCTTACTATTAAAATGGAACTTGCCTCCTTTTACATGTTTATTAGACATTCCTCTTTTATTTTATGTGAAATATCTGTTATATTGTGATCATATTATTTGTCTTTTTAAATTCATTTGTATAATTGCTTCATACCATCTGGATATTATTCCTTTGTCAGAATATTAACATATCTCATAATTTTAAGTCTTCTTGATTTCTGAATATTGTGTGTGTGTGTAGGCACGCGCGCTCACACACACACACACACACACACACACACACACACACACACACAGGGTATTGAACCCAGGGGCATTAAACCTCTGAGATACACCTTAGCTTTACAAAAAAAAAATCTTACTAAGTTGTAGTGGGCCTCACTAAGTTGCTGAGGCTATCCTCAGACCTGCATTTCTCCTGACTCAGCCTCCCACATACTGGGATTATAAGCATGCATCACCATGTCTAGATTCAGAAATCTTTTGATGAAAATAAGAATTTACTTTTAATACACTTAAAGTTAGTTATTTTTGCCTTTATGACTTAAGTGTTTGGGCTTTATTAAAAATATAATAGAAATATTTTCTCCATAAATATAAAATATTTTCCATAAATATAACCATGATTTCATATATCACTAGGAATTGATGCTTGGGGTATGTGTATGTGTGTGTGTGTCTGTGTATGTATGTGTGCATGGAAGTGAAGTAAAATTTAATTTCACATCTTTCTGTGTTAATGAACATGCATCCACAAACGCTTTTATTACTAAATTCATTCTTTCCCCAGGTATCTATATAGCATTTTTGTAATATATTAATCTTTTATATGTATATGTGTCTAGGAAACATTTGTATATAGAGACATGTGGGGTGAGGCTACTGTGGATTGAACTCAAGAGTGTCTTACCACTGAATACATCCCATGCCCTTTTAAGTTTTAATTTTGAGGTAGAGTCTCACTAAGATATAGAGGCTGGCCTTGAACTTGTAATTCTCCTATCTCAGCTTCCCAAGTACTATGATTACAGCCATTGTTAGTAGCTTACACTTCACCTGGTTAGTAAGTAGAATTTTTAATATTCTATTGATTGGTTTATCTCTCAGAAAGAGCTTTTGTTTGTTTTGTATCTAATTATAAATTATTTCATACAGTTATTTTCTTGATTAATAGTTTCCTCCATTTAGATCTTTGTTTAGAGAAAATTTTTAAACTAAGCTATCCTCCAATATCCCATTCCTTTGTCATGCTTATCAGGCTTTCTTTATTCTTTACTGCTACTTTTTATATGTACACATTTGTTGTTTAGCACCTGTACCCTCCATGAAAAAGTAGAAAGAAAGACTAAAATCTTCTCTTGTTCTAATCTGCATCTTTAATACCTTTGGGAAAATAGTTGGAAGGTAGTAAGCATTTAATGGAAGTTTATCAAAAAATAAATGAAGGAAAAGATATAAATTTTTCTACTGTTCTCCAGTTCTATCAATTTCCCTGAAAATTACATAATTTTGTTCTTCTTTATGGATGGAAGAATTTCATAGTGTATGTATTCCATTATTTTGGAATTCATTTGTCCGTCTATTGGTGGACATCTCACTGGCTTCACAGTTTGGCAATTATGAATTGTGCAGCTATAAGCACGGAGGTGCGTGAATCACTGTGGTCGTCTGGCTTCAATTCTTTTGGATATTAGGCTAAGTGAGATTATTCAGTCACAAATAGAATAAAAGTCAGATGTTCTCTCTCATATGCACAAGCTAGGGAGATACTGGGATAGAGGAGAGACTCCAGATATCCGAAAATCCTTAATGGAATGAGGGAGATGAGATGGAGGAAAAAGACTTGAAGATGGAAATACCTCAGTCAATAGACATTATATACATACACAAACTTCAAAGCCAATCACTGTGCTGAGCCTGGGAAGCTGGGGAGGGAGAGAGAGTGGAGTAGGACCCGGGGGAGGGCTCAACGAGTCCTATGTGCATGTATGCCTCTATCACCCTGAACTCATCAACATGCATGATTGCAATATACCAATAAAACATTTTTTACTGTTTATGAGATGAGGAATTTGAGGCATGTTACTTAAACTTTCTGAACCCTAGTTTGAAATATTAATATTGCTTCTTCCCATGCAGACTAAGGCTTAGAGTTAATATCTACAAGGCACCTGGCACACAGCGGGTTCTTTATAAATTGTATAGATTATTATGGGTAGTCCCTCTGATGAAAAGAAACACAACAAGTGTTGTGTGCATGCATGTTCCTTTCACTCTATACCTTATTATGGTGTATATTTACAATCCACCAATAAAAGTATATTTTTAAAACAGAAAAGACACTTGGAATTTGTCACCAAGAAAACCCAAAAGTATAAAGTTATGCAATATTACAAGATAATTTTGAACTCTTGGTTGATTATTTTACAAAAATAAAGAACAAAGGAAAAAAGGTGAAAAAAGAAGAAGAGAAAACAAAGAAACCTCTTAAACAAGTGTAAGCCAAAGGGAATTTCATTAGGAAATTGTAATGGTGTCTTCTGGAGCCTAAGACCTGAAACAGGGACCCCAGAAATTTTACCTACACTCTCCCATTGTTATTTTCTCTACAAGTAACTTAATGGGCTCACTTCTTTCCAACCCCTGCAATCATCTTTCTCTGTTTTTAGTTTGTTTATATGGCAACAGTAGCTACAGAGTTGATATGTTGGAGTCAGCCAGTCAGGAAGTGTCTGGTCTTATTTTTTTACCCCTAACACCAAATTCTCATGAAGATTGATTTGACCTGCTTGGTTTACATGCACAGTTGAAAATAAATCAATGTAGCCAGAGACCTAGGATCACATTGTATGAACACTAATCCCTGTATCAATGGAGAGTAAAATTACCAACAAAAAACTAAATAGCTCCAATAGGTTAAAGAGGTTGCCAAGATTGTAGATAAGTATTCATTCAAACTATATTAAAAAGCAAAATCGAGGCCGGGCATGGTGGTGCACGCCTGTAATCCCCGCTCTTGGGAGGCAGAGACAGGAGGATCGCACAGGTTCGAAGCCAGCTGCGCGCGCTGGCTTAGGAGACCCTGTTTCCAAAAATAAAATAGGTCCGGGAGTGTAGCCTGGAGGTAGAAGGGATTCCAGAAACCCCAGTACCACCAAAAAAAAGCAAAATCATAACTAATGTTTGTTCTTGGATCATCAACTCCAAAAAAAAAAAAAAAAACACAATAGAAAGATCTAATCTCATTAAAGGGACACTTCTCTGAAAACTAGAAAACCTTACTTTAAGTATCTAGTTAAAGAGTTGGGAAAACTCAGAGAAGTCACTTTAGACAGTTAAATAGTGCTGTGGTTGGCTGCTTCAAGTTTTATAATTCAATCATTTCAATAAGAGGTTAAATTTTAGGATATGTTGTTAAAGATACATATAAAATTTTATTCCTTGGCTTTTTTAAGTAATCTATGTGTTTTTCTAGACCCTTTATATATTGATACAATTATATGGGTTTTCAATTACTACTGAGGTTCAAGCATGTAGAACTTGTTTAGAGAGATACCAAGAATAATGTATATTTTTTCTACAAAAGTTAAAGAAGCACAGATATTCAGACTGACTTTCATTATCAAGGGACTCTTATTTTATCTGGTAAATTCTTTGACTTCTAAAGGTCAACATCCCCAAAAGGACTTATTTTTCTTTCCTTGCTTGACCCAACAATTCTTGAGAAGGATCATTTCCAGAGAGGCGGATGCTGGCGGGCTTTGACAGTACCCTCCCCAGTTAAAGCAACTCTTCCTCCTGACAGCACTCATTTCATTCAGGATGTGCAGTGTGATCTCTTTCTATCATAAAGCTCCTCTACTAGATGGCAGTTTGAGGAAAGAGACACCACTACCTGA
This sequence comes from Muscardinus avellanarius, assembly GCF_963383645.1. NCBI lineage: Eukaryota > Metazoa > Chordata > Mammalia > Rodentia > Gliridae > Muscardinus > Muscardinus avellanarius. The sequence continues at coordinate 15,079,938 of NC_137793.1, forward strand.
TTTCGCAAATCCCATAAGAAGTTTCAACCCACTGTAATCTCGTCCCCATGTACTTATTGCCCATAATACTCTTTCATTTACAGAACTTGAATTAGAGGGGTAGCGTCCACAGGCCAATGAAGTGTCAAACCAGCTCAAAACTAGTTTTTCAATGAAATAGACAGCAAAACCATTTGTGTGTGTATGTGTGTTTACAACTGATTTCAGTAAGGTAGGACATATTCATGGTAAAAAAAAAAAATGAACAAATAAGATTAGTGCTTTCTTTCCTAATCTTTTAGATTTAAAGTATCCCACTAAGTTGTTTATTTATTTACTTATTCATTGTGATACTATAGATTGAACTTGGTAGCATTCTACCTTCGAGCTACATCCCTAAGCCCATTTTTTAATAGGTCTTGCTAGGTTACTAAGTATGTGCTTCATTTCTGAGGCTCTCTCTGAACCTGCTATCCTCCTGCCACAGCCTTCCAAATATTGGAATTATAGGAATACACTTCCTAGGGCTTCTACTAAATTATTTAAATCATAATTATTTAAATTATTTAAATAATTATTTAAATCATAATTATTAAATCATAAATTATTTAAATCACTTCATCCCTAAAAAAAAAAAAATACCCCATTTTTTAAATTAGGAAAGGAGCCTTAGAGAAACAAAGGGTATTTCCTCAAACTACTACAGAATGAAAGTATAGGTTTGTGTAAGAGTCACAAACTCAAGTGCTCACAGAAGCCAAGCATGTTTAAAAAAATGAATTGATTAGGTGTAACACGTGCATATTAAGTTCTTTGACTCTGCATTCTTTCATCTTCCTTAAAAATTCCCAACCTCTAGATCAATCCTTCAATTTTCCAGGTACAAAGAAATATTTCTCTACTATAATAAAAGCAACAATGTAAAATAAATGGTCTCTACTTACTTATGGGGCATTGGAGTCAGGAAAATTGAATAGGCTATTAATGATGGCAAAATGCAGAAGGCATGTGGTGCCTTAAAGGAAGTGGCCATGGAAGCCTCCTGCTGGCAGGACTCATGGGAGTAAAGACCCAGATGGACCAGACCTGATTTTTCAAGGAAAGATGCAAGTCTGTATTTTAACATGAAATTATCCAATTACTAAATGCCAGCTCAAGCATATTTATTGTTCTTTTTAATTAGTTAGCTGGGATTTTTGTATATACTTAAGGTTTTTATGAATGAGTTTATCTTCTATTAATCATCCCTAAGAGACTGACATACTCTTTCTACATTTCAACTAATGTATGCTCTGCCTGCTGCCCTCAATTACAATGAAATATAGAAATGCTATGTCTGGGTTGCTAATCAGTCAACCTCTGTACAAAATTCCATATACGTGCTTTCCCTTTTCAACTTTCATTAAGAGCCACTACCAATGGCAATGATTTCTGCTCTGTGCAGCAGGCATGCATTAGCCTACTGATGTTATTCTGGTCATCTCTGACCTTAATGATTTCTTACCCTGGCTGGTAATGTATGTGGCACTAATATGTCTAACACGGAGACCTAAAGCCAAGACAGAAGCCATTATATTGTCCTGTCTCTCATTTTCCAGGGTTTAGACTAAGAACCTGCTGTAAATTTGAATTCAATCCCAGAGATCGAATAGAACCTTCCACTGAAGTGAGTAAGCCCTTTAATAACTACATAGTTTTAGCCGGGCGTGGTGGCACATGCTTGTAAGCCCCGCACTTTGGGGGCGGAGACAGGAGGATCGTGCAGGTTCGAAGCCAGACGCGCTGGCTTAAGGGACCCAGTTTCCAAATAAAAATAGTTTAGAAATAGGTCTGGGAGTGTAGCCCGAAGGTAGAAGGGTTTCCAGAAACCCCAGTACCACAAAAAAAATTATAATAATAACTGCATAGTTTTTTAAAACTGCAAAAAGGATAGGAAATGAGGTTTAAAGGAAAGCCTCTGAAAATATGCAAACACGCACATCCCTTCTCTTTTTGTGAACTCTTCCTCATCTCTAAATAAAAGAATCCCACTGCATGATGTTTAAAGTCTCCTCAAACCATAATAACCTCAGAGATTGATTCTCCTTTGGGAGAAAGAAAGTGCTGCACTCTAGTCACCATCATTTGAAAATAGAATAGTCTTCAAAGTGTGTAGCCTTTGGGCTCCTTATTATTTTCACATCAATGTGATTTATCTCCTTTGCTATATTTCAAAAGCCTTGAAGTCCAGGTATTTCACCACACTTCATATTCTAATCACATGTTTCCCTTCCTTGCACAGTATATATTTTCTGGTTCAGTTCTAATACAACCAACTAATATCCAAAATATCATCAGGCAAAAAAAATTATTATAGAAGAACCAGGAATATGTGAGTAGCATTGGATATTTGAAAATGCTAAACAGTGGCTGGTTTTAATGAGAGGCAAGTAATATAATTTTAACAGATCCCCATCATTTAAAACACATATGAAAAATTTTACAAGTGAAACTATGAAAAATTTGAGCATTGTCTCAAAATAATTAGCAAAAGGCAAGGTTATAGCTTGGATCTATGATCACAGTACTGGGGAAGCTGAGACAGGAGGATTGCAGGTTCAAGGACAACCTCAGCAAATTAACAAGACTCTTAGCAACTTAGCAAAATCCTGCTTCAAAATATAAAGGTCTGGGAATGTAGCTTGGACTTAGAATGGCCCTAGGAACAATCACCATTACCTGCCCCCAAAATGGAGAGTACTAAAGAGAAAAATAGAAGAAAAAATTGAGACATTAGCTGGTAATTGTTTAAACTGTCAATGAGTATATGGTATAACATATTATTCTAACTTTAGATAGGTTATAACTTTTCCATAATTTTTTTTACACTGGGGATAGAATTCAGGGGCATTCTACCTCTGAGCTACATCCCCACAGGGTCTCACTAAGTTGCTACAGAGCTCACAAGTTGCTGAGGCTGGCCTTGAACCTATGATCCTTTTGCCTCTGCCTCCCAAGTACTGGAGTTACAGGCTTGTGCAACTGTACCTGCTAGCTATAGGATGATTTTTACAAAAAGAAACAAAAGTGTTGGCTGAATAGACACCATGCTCTTTCACCAAACAGAAAAAGAGAGAAGGAGAGGAAGAGAAGGAGGAGGAGAAAAAGAATAGCAACAGAAACAAAAAGGGGAGAGAAAATCTGAAACAAAATCACATCAAAGGAAGAGAGACTGGATCTTAAGCTGTTCTTTGCTGCTAATTAAGAAGAAAACATCTGATAGTGTTCAATAGGTGTGCAAACCACACAAGAGTCACCTGCAGCATGCCCATGGCACTCCTTGTTAACTCACAGACATTTTCCAGTATAACATCGTGGTTGATGAATTTCAGTACCTATTACCCTAAAATATAACACCACAGTATATGGAATATATTTAGCTAAAGTCATTTGGTAAATGTCAGACTTTAGAAGGACTGTCTTCCCTAAAGTGGGCCATAAAACCTTCATGTGAGGGGTGTCCTCCTTGTGCCTGGAGGTAAGGAGGCTCTTTATCTTCAAAGATGGAGGGATGCCAAAAGGACTTAGAAGTAAACCACCTGAATTTCCCAGATTGCTACACTTAGCTCAACACTTTTTCCCATCACGTCTTTTCCGCAGCTACCCACTTTTCACCCATACTTGTATAAAAATGTCCAGGTTTCACTATTTGTTTGAATCTTCATTTCCTAATTAGGCTTTTATGTCGCAGAAACTTACACTCAGCAGATGTGTATGCTATTCTGTTGTTAATCTGTCTTTTACTATAAAGACCAAACTGACAATTAGGGTACAAGAAGATATTTTTTCCCTCTTCTATAGTTTCTTTTGACCGTGAAGGAACAATCAAAGCCTGAGACATTCTACCTACCCTAGAAACTGCATCTCAAATGTGGGACAGAAAGTGGGGGCTTAGCTTTTCTTTCTCTTCTTTGGCTATTTTTGGAAGGGTAGCAGTTCTGAATTTGAGAGGTCTACATTTTTTGAACCTTCTTTTGTGTTACCTCTTGTCTCTGTAGTTGTAGTTGTGTTATCTTTTGTCTCTGTAGTTGTCATGAAAGCCTTACTGGCTTTAGTTTTGAGTCCTTGGAGTGGATATGCTTTGGGTTGAATAAATAGGGGGAGTTCAAGTCTGCCAGATGTGTTCAGTGTTCATCCAAGATCATACTTAATAAGAATATATTTTTAAAAAATAAATATATATGCATCTCCAAGGTCAGATATTGGCCCACCTGAAAGCTGATTTTCAGAACCTACTGGCAGCTGTTTTTCTAGAGGCTTCTCTGTTCTATATGATCCTGCTCCTCCCATGGGGACTTGCCAATCAAATGAAACCTCTCAATTGAACCCTGTTCTCTACGTGCCCTGCCAACTGTCTTCTTCTGCTTGGGGGGATTTTGCTTAGGATAATTTGAAATGCCAGTGTCTTCTTCAGAAATCAACTCCTCTCCAAGCTCCTTGCAGACCTCTCCCTTCCCAATGTTCCTGCCTTTCCTTCCCTTTGCCTCCTTTGTCCTCCCTTTAATTCCCTGGAATCTTCTGATATGTTTTTTCAGGGTCTCCTCCTCCTTACCTCTCTGTATTTTCAGATCTCTTTCTACCCAAGTCCCTCAGGACTATGAACATTGAACACTGGGCCCCGTGGTCTCTAGACACTTGGAGTTCCTCAACCAGCTATCTGAGGATGATGGGGGTACTTGAAAATAGACTATTTTATCTACTCAGATGGGCTCTAGAGACATCCTGACAGCTGCTGGGCATTTTCCAATCTCTGGCCTAAAATGCAGTTCCCAGTCTCTATATGTTACATATCAGTATAAAAGACAATCTTAGGAACCTTCCCCACAAATATTGGTTAAAAAGTATTTCTTTTAATATTGAGTGTGTAAATTCACACTGTTTTACTTGCACAAAAAATGCAATTAAGATAAAATATAAAGTAGATATTATGCAGTATGTTTGTATCACTATTTTACTCAGTAAAATTACAATGCATCAAATTAGAAATTTTTTTCTTTTTATTACACCGTATTAATTTTTAAAAACTAAAAGAAATAGAATAAAAGCCATAAGATCCACTTGCATTTGTGAGTATATATTCATACATCTGTATATCTATGTTTTATATATATATATAGTATTTTATATATATGGTATTTTATACCTCTAGATGATATGATCAAATTAATACATAAAATACCTTAAAGAAGTGCTATTCAAAATCATTTAGAGATAAATACTTAAATAATTTAACCCTAAAAGTCAGAAATATAGAGACTAGTCCAATTTATTATTATCATTATTATTAATACGTTCTTGAATAATCTTTGACAATTAAGATTAATTTTAAAATTGTTTCAAATAGCAGGGCACAGTGGCACATGCATGTAATACTAGTACTTGGGAGACAGAGACAGGAGAATCACAGTTTTGAGGCCAGCCTCAGCAACTTAGGGAGGCCCTCAGCAACTTGGTGAGACCCTGTTTCAAAGTAAAAATAAAATAGGGCTATAGGTGTGTGTGGCTCAGAGGTAGAATGCCGCTAGACTCCATCACCAGTACTGCACACACATTCACACACAAAATAAAAGACTTGTCAAGTAAAAACAGATGCACTTTTAGAGTCACCAGAATGAATATAATGTAAACATTTGCATTTATATTTTTCTACCTAGATTTACTAGTCAAACAAATTTATGTTAAAATAAAAGCATAACTTTAACCTCATAGCAATGTATAATAATAAATTGCTTTCTGTTCCTATGAGTTTGATTTTACTTATAAGTGAGACCAAGAAGTGTCCATCTTTCATTGTCTGGCTTATTTCACTTAGCATCCTCTGCTTTCATCCACGTTGTTGCAAATGACAAGGTTTCCTCCTTTTAATTCTAAGGCTGAATAATTTTCATACATTCACATTCTCCTTATCCATTCATCTGATGACCTACATTTAGGCTTTCTTGTTATGGTGAATCATGCTCAAATAAACATAGGTGTGTGCCTCTGTCTTTGAAATCTTCATTTTATTATTTAAAAATGAGATTTCTAGATCATAATGTACTTCCATTTTTAACTTTTAAAGAAAAGTCCACTCTGTTTTCCATAATGGTGGTGCCAATTTATACTCCCAGCGTCAGTGTACAAAGAGTCCTTCTTTTTACATCATTCTCAACACTTGCTTTTTTTTTTATTCTAATAAAATAAGCATGTGTGAACAATCCTAGCCATAGGAAATTATTTTGATAGGAGAGAAATCTTTGTGTTTTAGTCAAATTACTTAACAGATAAACATCTTTTTGTAATTTCTTAAGAGAAACTAATAAAGCAACATTTTGTAGTTTAATTTCACATTAGTACACATTTAAAATTAAGTCTCATAATTTTTAAAACTTATAAGTAAATCCATTCATCCTAATACTAATTAAATCTAAGCAGTTTACACAAAAAATTCTTTTCCTGAAATATTCCACATTTATGTTTAAACAAATCATTTTATTTTGTTCTACTCTTTTTATTTCTCATTGTGGAATAATCAATGATTCCATTTTAGAACGAAATTATTTTTCCCTGAACAGAAATATGTCCTTCAGACCTTCCTTACTTTGCACAGAACACTGCTTCCTAACATTCTTATGATTTCTAGTAATGTCATATTACAACATAATTGCATAATTACAATTTTTAGCCTTTAGTATGACTCTTTTAAAGATAAGACCATGAAGTACACAATGTGGATTATCTATCAGAAGTTAGCATTCTATAGAAGATTAATAATTTTATGAATGTTTTATTTCATAATTTCTAAGGGTATATACCTCCTTAGAGTACAATTTACCATGTCTATTAACTTCAAAGTCTCTAATTACTGAAAGAAACAAGATTTCTTAATATTAAAAGAGAATCTTTGTTCACAACTATACAGCCATCTTTATTTTCATTTGAAATATTTTATTGTCACTTTGGTTGAATACGTAGTTTTCATTAAATATCATTGACGCCATTTATTCAAGTATTAAAGTCATTATATGTGTGTGTGTGTGTGTGTGTGTGTGTGTGTGTGTGTGTGTGTGTGTGAGGTACTGGGGTTCCTGGAAGCCCTTCTACCTCTGGGCTTCACTCCCAGACCTATTTTATATTTTTATTTGGAAACAGGGTCTCTTAAGCCAGCATGGCTGGCTTCAAACCTGAGTGATCCTCCTGTCTCCGCCTTCCAAGCACGGGGATTACAAGCATGCCGCCACGCCCGGCTTCATTTAATATTTTTGACAGACTACCAAATGTAATTCTAAACAAAGTATTTTTTCATCTCAAACTAACTAGAGACTTTTTCATGGTCCTGGAAAATCTCCAAAATTTTTTCTTATAAAGAGAGATAATAAACTAATTAGGTTTGCTCCAGATATAAAATTATATGAAAAGTATTGTCAAGAAAGTAATTTTTAACTTTTTATGCTATATTTGTGTAAATACATGTCATTAATGTTTTCTACAAACTATATACAATTTCTAGAAATATAGATTCTATATAATGTTATTAGTCATAATTATATTTTGTCTTAAAATGTTATATATACCACAAACTCATACAAACTTTTTATCAACTACATCATTTTAAAAAATGAATTCTCACGAGATGTTTAACCAGAGCCAGTTTAAATATCTTGTCTTTTCAAATAGATTTATTTTCTCTTGTGTTTTCCTGAAAACTTTTTCAAGCAAAGATCTGATAAGCACATAATTCTGATACTTTTAAGATCATGCCACTGAGCCCAGAGTGGTGGCACATGCTTGTAATCTCAGTACTTGGGAGGCTGAGACAAGAAGACTGAGCAGGTTTTAAGGCAGCCTCTACTACTTAGCAAAGGAGCTTCTCAGCAATGTCGTGAGACTCTATTTTCAAATAAAAAATATAACATAGTTCTGGGAGTGTAGCCCAGAGGTAGAAAGCCCCTGGGTTCTATCCCCAGTAACACACACACACACACACACACACACACACACACACACACATCATGCCACTTAGCTAGGGTAAGAATTTCCAAAACCTAATGAAAAAACTAATGTGTTCATTAAACTGCTACCCCCATGTCAATTAGAACCTATACTAATTAATTACATGAAACTGAATGAACTAATAAAGAATGATTATGGTTTTTTGTTCTGAAACAGTTCTGATTTTTAATATTTTGTTTTCTGATTCAATGAGCCCCTTTTCCTTTTCTTTTAAGCTATTTATAACTAGTAAAGTATGTCTTTATAAACAAAAATAACACATTCATTTGGTTTTTTCTATACAATCCCTCCAAAATTCAGAAATTTACTGAATATGCTAATTTTATGGCAATTCAGTTATTTTCGTAGGCTTAATGCAAATATAGTTTTCTTGTAATTGGAAGAATCAATTCTATTAGAAGACTTGGACTGGGAAGCTGAGTTTTACCTGCCAGAAATTTAGCCTGATTTCATGGAACCAGTTCACGAAAAGCCTTCTTGGAAAACAAAACAAAACAAATATAATAACAAGAAACTTGCCTGACATCTGCTTTGTAGGACCCTTGGCTTTGTAGGTTAAAAAAAAAATCCACTTTCTGGTAGTGTCAGAGACCTTACAATATATTAGAAAAGTTGAGAAAGGAAGACTGCTTTGAAACATTAGGTATTATAGATGGAGTCTGATGGTAAATTTTGTGGTTTGGCTTATTACATACAGAGGCTTTTAAACATCTAATCTGATATTCTTTATAATATAACCTATCAAAGTTGAAACAGAGACCCTGTGATCAATTACCATTTCTGCTACTCTTCACTAAATAAATAGGGCAAGTTTAATGACAGAAAACTTATTTTGCAAACAAATTAGTCTGAATACAATTGATTGAATGGGGGTGACTATAGTGAAAAAATGATATTTAAATGAAAAAATTATGAAATGGCTATATAAATATGAAATTATAATTTTTAAAGTTTTGTTATCTACTTGTAAACTGAGTTGAATCGTGAATTCATATAATTTCCTCCAGTATTTAGCTACAGTTCAGTATTCAGCTACAGTTCTCCAAAATTATGCTCGCAACTTCTGTCCATTTGATATGGAATCATTGAAAACTGTAACTGTTCTTTGCAGGGTTAAGCTGGAGGGTTTGATATAAATTCCAGGTAATTCATGATAGATCTCAGGTAGGCTACCTTCATATCTGTTGCTGTGTTCTCAGTGGGACACACTATAACATCACCAAGTATATTCGACCTGAAAACAAGAAAACCCATCACACTATCCTGACAGCTTTTCTCTACCATTTGAAGATGTTTCTAGCTCAGTGTCTAAAAATCTTCTCAAATGACTGCCCTCTGGTCTCAAAACCAGAATTCATGATTCACTGTAACCACAAATCGTGGTATTTCATAAGCACCCCTCACTACATGGCTGTCCTCTACAAGACCATTTAAGGGCCTTGCTGAGGTGACTGGACACCTGTTCTATTCTTCCTAACATGAGGCACGAATGTTTGACAGGACAAAACTCTTCCCAGCACTGAGACTAGTGCAATGTGATTTGGGGCAACCTATGGACTGAGTTCTGAACTATGAAATTTCTGTGGGAAAGTTTTAGAAGTGGAGATGATGACCATAAATCCATTGAAAAAGAAATTCAGCCAGGCATGGTGGCACATGCTTGTAATCCCAGCATTTGGGAGGCTGAGACAGGAGGATCATGGCTCAAGGATGGCCTCAGCTACTTAGGGAGGCTTTTTGCAACTCACTGAGAACCTCTTTCAAAATAAAAAAATAAAAATAGGGCTGAGGGTATAGCTTGGAAGTAGAATGCCCCTGGGTTCCATCCCCAGTACCACACACACACACAAAAAAAAAAAATCCAGAAAACACTTCCACTAAGAATTTCCCACAAAAAAAAATAAATAAAATACTTAGGAATAAACTTAACCAAAGAGGTAAAAGACTTTCTACAAAGAAAATTATAAAACATTTAAAAATAAATTGAAGATCTTAGAAGATGAAAAGGTCTTTCATGTCCATGGATAATAAGAATAAATATCATCAAAATGGCCATACTTCCAAAAGTGATCTACAGATTCAAGGCAATGCCCATTAAATTACCAAGATCATTCCTCACAGACATAGAAAAATCAGTTTTTAAGTTCATTTGAAACAACAAAAAACCCAGAATAGCCAAAGTAGTTCTAAGCAAGAAAAACCATTCAGGAGGAATCAAAATACTTGACTTTAAACTATACTACAAATACATAGCAATAAAAACAGCATGGTACTGGCACAAAAACAGATACATGGACCAATGGAAAAGAATAGAAGACTCAGAAACAAATCCATACACTTACAACCAATTAATTTTTAACAAAGAAGCCAAAACATACACTGGAAAAAAGATACTCTGTTCAACAAACTGTTGGCAAAATGGTTAACCATATGCAGAAAAATGGAAATAAACCCCTTCTACTCACCCTGCACAAGAGTCAATTTGAGATGGATTAAAGACTTAGAAATTTGACCGAGACCTTGAGGCTCCTTGAAGAGGGCATAAGTCCAACACTGCAACACATAGGCACAGATAAACACTTTCTCAACAAGATCCCAAAGGCACAAGAAACTTCCATGCATCAATACATGAGATTGCATGAAACTGAAGAGCTTCTGTACAGCAAAGGAAACTATCAAGAACCTCAATCGAGAGCCAACAGAATGGGAGAAGATTTTTGCCAACTACTCCTCTGATAGAGAACTAATATCTAGAATATACAGAGAACTTAAGAAACTCAGCACTAAGAAAACAAATAACCCAACCAAAAATGGGCTAGTGAATTAAATACTTTATGAAGGAAGAAATTCAAATGGCCAATAATTGCATGAAAAAATGCTCAACATAATTGGCAATCAGAGAGATGCAAATCAAAACTACCCTTATATTTCACCTAACTCTAACTAGAATGGCAATTATTCAAAACACAAACAGCAACAAATGTTGTTGGCAAGGATGTGGAGAAGTGGGGACTCTAAAACATTGTTGGTGGGACTGCAAATTAGTGCAACCACTTTGGCAAACAGTATGGAGATTCCTCAGAAGAATGGAAAAGAACTTCCCATTTGATCCAGCAATACCACTTCTGGGTATCTACCCAAAAGAAAGGAAACCAAACTACCAAACTAATGCATGTGTATCTATGTTCATAGCTGCACAATTTGCCCTTGCCAAACTATTGAACCAGCCAAGATGTCCATCAACATCTTTGGATTACAAAACTGTGGGATATGTACACAATGAAATTTTACTCAGACATAAAGAAAAACATAATTAAATACTTTACAGAGAAATGGATGGAACTGGAGGACATTATGCTAAGTGAGATTAGTCAGTCACAAAAAAGGAGAAATCAGATGCTTTCCTTTATATGCGAAAGGTAGGGAGAAATGGATAACAGAAGGAACTCTAGATGAATTCTATAGATGAGCAAATAAGGTGACCTAATTGAGGGGATGGGAGGGGAAATGAGGGAAACTCTCTAAAACACATGATGTACTTAAAATATATCAAAGTAAATTACTAAGCCAAGTATGAGAAGGAGGGATGGGGAGTGAATGGGGAGGAAATTGGGTAAGAGCAAATGGGTGATGTGTGCATGTATGATTCCACCATCTTTTATCCCATTAAGATGTATGACTACAATGCACCAATAAAATTTTTTTTAAAAATCAGTGGAGATGATGTTGTTCAAAACATGGTATCCTAAAGTATGACACTGTTTCATTAGTTTCTTTATTTTTAGCTACATTCTCAGCCCCCCCCCTTTTTTTTGTTTGTTTTCTTGTTTTGAAACAGGGTCTCACTAGGTTGCAGAAAGTCTTGCTAAGTTGCTGAGGCAGTCCTCATACCTGCAGTCCTCCTATTTCAGCCTTCATCATACTGGATTATAGGTGTGCTTTCCACACCAGGCTCATACAGAATATTTTTAACTGAAGGAATTGGAGAGATGACCTTCTTGCCTAAAGTGAGTCCTAAAACCTTCATGCAAGAAATACCCTTCTTGTGCCCAAAGGAAAAGCTGTCTCATCTTTAAAGATGGAGAGATGCCAAATGGAGTCTTAATTGAAGGCTTATGCTCACACCTCCCTGTTCTACCTCATTTTCCATGATTTTTCATTCTTTAAATGAGTAAAAATGCTCAGGATAGGGGCTCTGTTTCATCATAAAAACTCTCATAGTACATAAATCTTACATTAAACAAATTTTATGTTGTTCTCTTATTAATCTTTTGTTGTTGTTGCCTATTTTTTGTAGAACCCCAGCAAAAAAAAAAAAACATAAATAATAGAAGAACATTTCCTTTCTAAATTTTCTAACCTTTAGGTACCTAGAAATATGTTTCTGCACTCTTTCATAACAAAAAATATTGAAATTAAAAATAAGAAATCTTATTTTTATAAAATAGATTCATATTTAAGACTTAATTGCATGGTCTAGTTAAGAGAAAAGAAAACCATATTTAAGCATGATCAACAACATGGAAATTTATTTCTATTATTTTTCTTTATTTCAATGTAATTTTTTTTTATTTTTTTATTTTTATTTTTATTTTATTTTTATTTTTTTATATATATTTTATATATATATATTATATATATTATATATATATATATATATATTATATATATATATTATATAAATATTTTATATTTATTTTTATTTTTTTTTATTTTTTTTTTATTTCAATGTAATTTTTTTTACAATGGAGGATGTTATTTAAATGGTTTTAACACTAGTGAAAATCTCACTTAAAAGTTTTTAAGTGTTTTACATCATGTTAACACCTACAAAAAGAGCATATCATGTATCAGAATGCTGATGAAAAGCTTGAAGCTATTCTAAAATTAAACAGCAGTATTTTTGTGCATCTTGCTGGATATTATTTTAGCAAATTAGAACTGCATTATTTAGCAAATTAGAATAAGAGTAGTAAGTGAAGAATATTCTTTTATTGGGTCACACTTTCAAAAATGTTGTTAAATTTAAATCTCAACTACAACTACTTTAACACAAAATCAGCAGGGTCTGCCAGATTGATACATTTTTATTCCCCTGGTTTTCAATCATGATCTTCATTATTCTTCACACTTTTATTTAATTAAAACTTGACTCTCTCCAAATGAACCTGAAAATGTGTTTTAAAGGCAGACATTAATATTCTATACGCTAACAAAGGCCAATGTTTCAGTAGCCTCATGCATGCATTTTCAAAGAATATGTAAATAATTAAGGCATTAAAAAGGAATTAAGATGATGTTGATACTTCATTAAATTACTCTGAAGAGTTACCAGAACTACCTTTGGCCAGTGAATATACATTATTTTACTACATTTCCTTGTAAAGAAATTGCTTTAAAGGCTACGTTATTCTAGCCTTTTTGTACACTATAAGGAGTGCAAAATAGTGTCATAGTACAAGCATTTGCTTGAAGAATGGCTGCCCTTGGGCAATGCAACAACTGTTACCACTAGATTTTGTAAAAAAAAAAAAAAATCTGATACTCTTCCAAGATACACTACCAATGATTTTTTATAAACAATGATTTTAGAACTTAATAATCTTTTGCTTATTTATGGTTTTGATTAATCACTTACTAATTCTAATAACAAAAGGTCATGAAATTGCTGACATGTAAAAACTTAACGTTAAGCATTAGAGACTCTGATCGAATAGTTTGAATTGTTTGGATAACCAGACTTGTCTTAATTAGCATTTTCTATTGCATATTTATTTATATACAGATGAGGGAATAATTAACTTGCAGATTATAGAATCATCTTTCTGAAAAGTTTAGAGAAATAATGGACAACTTAAATAACTGCAAATGAAAAACAAAGGTACCTAGGTTGTTGATAATGACCATATTTTATCTAGGAGTGCAGGTTAAAATTTAAATATGCAAACTTACCAACAGTAGATCAAAGTTTCTATTTCCCTAGACCCAAATACTTTGTGCATGTCTGTCATTATCACTCTGAACTACATTATGATATGAAATTACAATTCAAAATAAATTATATAAAGTAATTAAAATAAATAAATTAATTTTGTAGTAATAAAATGCTTTTATAATAAGGTAATATAAATTAAAAATTAAATCTGCACCTTCCTTTTGCACTTAAAAATTATGCTATGCTATCTTCACATGTGCAGTTTTTTTAAGGAGCTTCTAATGTCACTGGAAAAATAGATCGTTACACACAGATGAATGCCAGAATACAGTCTGATGCAATATGAGCAAGTTCTAGATTAAACATCAAATTTTACACAATTCCAAGATTGGATGTATCAGTAAGATGTGTGTGTGTGCGCACGTGTGCACGCGTGAAAATATCCCTTAAGCTGAGGCCTTATGAAGAATATTACTTTGTTTTTTTTGTTTTTTTTTGTTTTTTTTGCTATACCCTCCAGCCCTGGTTTTTTTTTTTTTTTTTAATTATTCTTTATTTTGAAACAGGATCTCACTAAGTTGTAGAGAGACTCACTAGGTTGCTGAGGCTGGCCTTGAACTTGTGATCCTCCTGTCTCAGCCTCCCAAGTACTCGAGTTATAAATAGCCTAATTTTTTTTTATTGGTGCACTGTATTCATACATCATAGTGGGATACAAACTTTTGTAGACATACATGCATACATTGCCCAGTCAGCCCCCAACCGATCCCCACCCCATTCTCTCCCCATCCCTCCCTCCCATGCTTGGCTTAGTGGTTGACATCTAGTATTATAGCAATTTATCCAAAATTAAAAATGATAATCTCACATAACAGTTTCATTTGTCTGATACCAAGCTTTTGATGACTTAAAGATAACATTTCAATATTTCTTTTTACTTTCTTTCTTACCAGAGAATATTTTTTTTTCTATTTTTTTAGGTGAAACTATCATATATTTATATATTTATTTTTCAGAAAAAAACTCTATCCTAATATGGAATATGGACTCTAGATACCCAAAACAATCTTGAAAAAGAACAAAGCTAGAAGATATATATTTTCTGATTTCAAACCATATAAAGTTATAATAATTGAAACAGTGTAGTACTATTCTAAAGGCAGATATATAAACCATTGGAGTTAAATAAAAGCCTAGAGCTAAATTCTTCCCTATATTGTCAAGTTATTTTTGATAAGGTTTCCATGAACATTTGGTGGTAGAAATAATAATATTTTAACTAAATATTGTTGAAACACAATAATTACATGGAAAAGAATAAATTTGGGCCCTTACCTAATCGCATATACAAATATTAACTCAAAATAGATAAAAGACCTAACTATAAATCTTAAGATTATAAACTTTTAGGAGAAAATCTGGGTCATAAAACCTCACAACACTGAAATTGGCAGTGATTTCTTGGATATGATTTCAATGGCAGAGGCAACAGAAGAGTATACAAACTCCCTAAAAAATAAAAAAAATATTGTATATCCAAAGACAATGTAAACAGAGTTAACAGTTACTAATAGAATGGGATAAAATATTTCAAAATGCTATATCTGAAGGTATATTAATATTCCAACTAGAAATCCTAAAAATTAACAACAATAAAGGCAAACAATACCATTGAGAGATAGGTAAAAGACTAACATAAATAATGAATCTCCACAGATAACCAATCTTAGTTGACTGTTGGATGGAAACTTGTTTCTCTGGTTCTGGTGTGTGTTACCTATTTCTTCTTTGTAGTTAATCTCTTTGAGTATTTTCTCTAGTGCTGGTTTTGAAGACATAAATTCCTTCAGTTTCTGTTTGTCATGGAAGCTTCTTATTTCTTCATCTAAATTGATAGAAAGTTTTGCTATGTAGGAAATTTTTGGCTGGAAGTTGTTTTCTTTCAGAGTTTGGAATATGTTACTCCAAGCCCTTCTGGCTTTCATGACTTGGTTTGGGAAGTCTGGAGTGATTCTAATTGGCTTGCCTCTGAATGTCACTTGGCCCTTTGTTTTTGTTGCCTTTAAGATTCTCTGCTTGGCTTCCACATTGGTCATTTTGACAATTATGTGGCGTGGGGATCCTCTTCTCCGATCCTGTCTAAAGGGAGTTCTATAAGTTTCCTGGACCTGTGTACCGACCTCTTGCTCTATGTTTGGAAAATTTTCTGCTATTACTTCCTTGAAGAGATTGTTGATCCCTTTGGTTTCACTTTCTTTTCCCTCTTCTATTCCAATTATTCTTAGGTTAGCTCTCTTAAAATGGGCCCATATTTCTTCAATATCAGATTCCTGCTGTCGGATTTTTTTTCTAGATTAGAAACTATGAGTTCATTTTTGGAATGATCATCTTCTAAGAGCAAGATTCTGTTCTCCATGTGTTCTAATCGGTTGTTTGTGCCTTGAATTGAGGCCTTTACTTCATTAATTGCATCCTTTATCTCTTTTTGGCTCTCTCTGAGTTCTTTTCGAAGCACCTCTATTATTTCTACAGTTATTTTCCTGATTTGATCTTCTAGAAATCTCTGATTTTCTGTTTTATCGGGTTCTGATGTTGTGGGGTTGTGGGCATTCATTGCTCCAGTATTATTCCTCTTTCCCATGATTTCGGAAGTTTGTGCCTTCTCTGGGTTCTTCCCTTGGGTCACTATGGCTTCACTTAAGGTGTTCTGGATCTCGAGTCAGTAGTATCTCAGACCCCACTACTCCTTTACTGGGTTGTATCACAGAGTCTCCGACCCAGAGAGTCGATAGAGGATGCTTTAGACTGTGGGGGGTGCCAGGTTGCACGTTCTCCTATGGTGTGATATCTCTGCCACCGCCCCTCCCCCTCTGGGTCAAGTCCCAGGGAGTACAGTACTGGGATTTCTCCTCTGTGGCCCGCAATTTGACTCACTGTTCTTAAGTACGCAGATGTAGCTTTACTGGATTCGGTGAATTCTCTGCTGCTGCCGCCGGTGGCAATATGGCGCCGCTGCCATGCCCTCGGCCGTGAGGCTGGCGTATTTCTTCTTGGTTTTGATTTCCACTCTGAATCCCTGCGGCGTGTGCTGAGCTCAGCCACTGGGAGCTTTAGATTTTACCTGCGGCGAGAAATCCCACCTGGCTGTTCTGCAGCGGCTCACCTCGGCTTGCTGTAGCCATCTGGTGAATTTGCCGCTGCCGCCGGCAGTATAGCGCTACTGCCGTGTCCTCAGGCGTGAGGCCGGTTATCTCCTCTGTGGCCCTGAGCTCTGTTATCAGTCCGCTTTCTCTCTGGAGCCTGGTGATTTTTTTGTTTCTCTGGTGATCGTGTTTTCTGGCTATGAAAGGCACTGATTTTGTGGTAATGGAGATTGGTTGTTAGCGGGGCTCTTAAGCCCCGCTTTTCTCGGTCGCCCAAATAAATGGATTTTGAAATATGGAAATTCTCTTTGTATTTGCACCAAGAACTGAAAGATGGTGCTAGAACTATATCTGCTTGCTACAAAATTTAGGTAGAATTAAAGATCTAACTTCTCACTTTAATTGTTAAATATGTATTATACATGTATATCAGCTAATTTTCATTACTTGTAACCCAGCAAGAGTAGTTGACCGCATTACTTTGCAATAGTATATGTGCCAGTATTGGGAATGGCCTAGGAAGATTTGAGAAAGCTATGATTATTAATATTTCAAAAATTGAGTGAGGGGCAAATCTGTACAAGGACTTGGTTTCTGCCTAAAAGCAGGCAAGTATTCCAATGTCGAAGAATATTACTTTGGTTGAAAATGGAAATAAACACTTATTTCAAAAGTTCTAAAATCAACATAATAGGTAACAATAAGATATATCTACTAATGTTTAACTGCTCACATCTAAGTTCTAACATGAGCATCTATTTATCAATGCAAGTCATGACACAATATTTACATTGTAAAAGAGATATCTCATTTGAATGTAAGTCAAGTGAAAAGCAAAACAAAATTTTACTTGGCTTTGAGTTTGCAAGTTTTAATGACTGGTATCTTGCATAAAATAAACAATTATTAATTAACCTAAAGTTTTAACATATTTGCCATTTATTACTTGATACATCATAGTCATTTTTCTTTTGCAATGTAATTTGACTGGCATATTTAATAACATAATATTTAAGATAACCACAGAAAATAATATCATTCAAAAATGATCCATCAAAATAATTCATAATTAATGTGTTCTTGGAAATGATACTAAATAATTCATAGATATACAACTATGGTAAGAGGTTATTCATAGTAATGTAAAGGAATACAATATGACAATATTCTTACAAAGATTTGTAAATTTATAATAGCTAATATTCTTTTTAATATTGATAAAACTTCATTTAAATGGTTTAGATGTTCAACTACAGGGCAAATATAAATATAAATAATTTTAGAATACGCACTGTGGGGATCTATCATTCTTCTGTTCACCATCTTGTTTCAAAACATTTGAGAACATCCTAACTCCAACTAGAATGGCAATCATTCAAAACATAAACAACAACTAATGCTGGTGAGCATGTGGAGGAGTAGGAACTCTAAAATCTTGTTGGTTGGGTTGTAAAATAGTGTAATCACTTTGGAAAACAGCATGGAGAATTCTCAGAAGAATGGGGGCAAACCTACCATATGATCTAGCAATACCACTCCTGGGTATCTACCCCAAAGAATGGAAACCAAACTACCGAACTAATGCATGTTTATCTATGTTCATAGCTGCACAATTCATCATTAACAAACTATGGAAACAGCCCAGATGTCCATTAACAGATGAATGGATTACAAAAGTATTGGATATGTACTTCATGGAATTTTACTCAGCCATAAAGAAAAACACAAGTAATTAACAGAGAAATGGATGGAACTGGACAACATTATGCTAAGAGAGATTAGTCAGGCACAAAAAAATATGAAATCAGATGCTCTCCCTGATATTTGGAAACCAGGGAGAAAATGGGTCATAGGACAAACTCTAGACAAAGAAGGAGATACTATAGTTGAGCAAATAAGGCAATCTGAGGGTTGAGAGGGGGGAAGAGGGAAATTCTTTAATGTTCATGATGTACATTAATAAGCATATCAAAGTCAATTACTAAGCAAAACGTGAAAAGGAGGTAGGCAGAGGAAATGTGACAGGAACTGGGGAAGGGCTAATTGGGTAATGTGTGCATGTATACCACCACCATTTTGCACCCCATTAAGATGTAGGACTAAAATGTACCAATAAAAATTTTTAATAAAACATGTGAGAACATAGTAAAGTTTAACAGTATCCATTTTTTAGCAGTAAGTTACTTAAATTATTTGTATAGTCCAGATATTAGTTTCTATTGAAGGAATAGCTGGCAAAAATCTCCCATTCTGTAATTTATGAAGGTTTTTGATGGGTTTCTTTTGCTGCACAGAAGCTCTTTAGTTCAATGATACCCTACTTACTAATCTTTGTTTTAATTCCTTTCTCAAGGGTCTTTTTTTTTTCAATAATAAGGATAGATCCCAGGAGCATTCTACCTCCAAGCTACACCCCCAGCCCTATTTTTATCTTTATTTTGAAACAGGGTCTCACAGAGTTGCAAAGGGCCTAAGTAGCGGAGGCTATCCTCCCATCTCAACCTCCCAAATGCTGGGATTACAAGCATGTGCCACCACACCTGGCTTCAGAGGTCTTATTCAGAAAGTGCCTACCTGTGCCTATATCTTGGAGTGTTGGAACTATGACCTCATCTAGTAATTTCAAAGTCTCTGGTATAATTGCCAGGTCTGATCCATCTTGAGTTGACATTTGTGCAGGATGAAAGGCACACACTCAATTACAAAATGAGTAAGTGAATCAAATAAATTATTCACAGAAGAAAAACAAATGGCAACATAAATACATGAAAAAAATGTTCAACATCATTACTAATAAAGGATATGCAAATAAAAACTATAATGAGATTCAACCTAATCCCAATCAGAATGGTAATCATCAAAAAGTCAAACAATAATAGATGCTGGCAAGAATGTAGGGAAATAGAAACATTTATACCCTGTGAGTGAGATTGGAAAGCAGTATAGTCACTATAAGAATCAGTGTGGAGATTTCTCAGAAAACTGGGAATGGAGTTTATTGTGGCTGCACGAGTCCATGGGGGTAAAAGATCTTCCATGTTCATGGATTGGCAGTATAAATATCATCAAAATGGCCATACTTCCAAAAGTGATTTATAGATTCAATGCAATACCAATTAAATTACCAAGATCATTCCACTCAGACATAGAAAAATCAGTTTTTAAGTTCATTTGAAACAAGAAAAAACCCAGAATAGCCAAAGTAGTTCTCAGCAACAAAAGTCATGCAGGAGGAATCACAATACCTGACTTTAAACTATACTACAAAGCCATTGTAATAAAAACAGCATGGTACTGGCACAAAAACAGATACATAGACCAAAGGAGCAGAAAAGAAACTCAGAAACAAATCCACATACTTACAGCCAATTGATATTTGACAAAGGGGCCAAAAAATACACTAGAAAAAAAAAGATAGCCTGTTCAACAAATGATGTTGTCAAAACTGGTTAACCATATGCAGAAAAAGAGAAATAAATCTTACTTTCTCACCTTGCGCAAAAGTCAATTCAAGATGGATCAAAGACTTAGAAATTAGACCAGAGACCTGGAGGCTCCTGGAAGAGGGCATAGGTTCAACACTGTAATGTCTAGGCACAGATAAAAACTTTCTCAACAAGACCCCAAAGGCACAAGAAACCAAAAGGTGAATCAACATGTGGGATTGCATGAAACTGAAGAACTTCTACACAGCAAAGGAAACTGTCAAGAACTTCAATTGAGATCCAACAGAAGATCTCAATGGAAGAAGATTTTTGCCAGCTACTCCTCTGATAAAGGACTAATATCTAGAATACAGAGAACTCAAGAAATTCAGCACTAAGATAACAAATAACCAAATCAAACAAAAAAATGGGCAAGTGAAAGGAATAGAAACTTCATAAACTTCATATGATCTACCTATGACACTCTTGGGTATCTTTCCAAAGGAACTAAAATCAGAATGTTATAGTAATATATGAATATCCACATCTATAGCAGCACAATTCACAACATAAGATATTCTGTGCCATTAATTAGCTATGAGAAAAACCAAAAGTAAAAATAGCAATGCCTTTCCTCTTCCACCCACTAAATTGTCTCCTCACAATCCTTTTAGAAATTATTTAACCCCCTTTATTATGTGTGACTCTTATGAAGAATCTAGAGAAGGGTTAAAACGATGGAGATCCTAGCTTTCAACAGATAATATATAAACACCCTGTTATCCTAGGTTCTAATCCCAATAACCCATAGCAAATTTTAAGAAAACATGTTTTTAATACTCCTGCTTTTAATACTGCTTTTAATACTCCTGTTTAAAATAATAGTTGGCTTTTTAAAATATATAGTGCCAGGTGTGGTTACATACACTTGTAATCACAGCATTTAGGAAGCAGAGACTGGAGGATTGAAATTTGAAGATGGCCTCAATTACTTAGCAAGGGCCTTTGCAACTCAGGGAGACCCTGTTTCAAAAAATAAAAAAGACTAAAAAATAGGAATGAAAGTATAGCTTGGAGGTAGAATGCCCCTGGGCTCCATTCCCAGTACCACTATATATATATATATATGTGTGTGTGTGTGTGTGTGTGTGTGTGTATCATGATATACATATATATATGTATGTATATACATATATATATATCATGATATATATATGTGTGTGTGTGTGTATATATCATGATATATATATAGTGATCAATTTTATTTGGATTTAAAAAATTATAATTTAGGCTGAGACAGGAGGATTGAAATTAGTGGCCAGCCTCAGCTACTCAGTGAGGTACTTTGAAATTCAGTAAGACCCTGTTTCAAATTAAAAAATAAAAAATATGGTTGGGAATTTATCTTGGAGGTAGAATGCCCCCAGGTTTCATCCTCAGTCCCACAAATTTTATGTATAATAAATACATAAAATACACCTTGGGATAGCACACATGTATTTTTTGGTCGAATTTATTTTTGTTTTGTCTATAACTAAAAGCTTTCTTTATTTTTTTTTCTCTCCATACTCAACAGCTATTCAAGGGTAAATTTTCTGCTTAATACCTTGAAAAGGGCAATAAGCGGTAATGATATCTGGTATGGAGTATTCCTCATGGCTCAACCAAGAGGCCACCTATCCCAGGCACTCTCTGGTGTATAGACTTTTATGTTTGTGTCCTCCGTTTTATGGTCTGTTGCTTACTAGAACAAAACAAATGTGTATAATAGGTTATATTTTGTGTGATTTTTTTGTTTGGTTGGTTTTGGTGGTACTGGTGGTAGAACCCAGAGGCTTCTACCTCCGGGCTATACTCCTAGACCTATTTTTTTAAATATTTTATTTGGAAACAGGATCTCACTAAGTTGCTGAGAGCCTCACTAAGTAGCTGAGGCTGGTTTTGAACCTGTTTGATCCTCCTTTCTCAGCCTCACAAGGGATTATAAGCATGTGCCACCACACCCGGCAATTCTTTATGTTTTAATATTTAAAATTTTAAATTTGGCACTATGTTTAGTAACCTATATATAAAAATAAAACGCCTGAAAAACTAAATCTAAAAGATGTTTGCTTTCTGGCTATATTTATACATCTGTATGTATAAGTATGTTTTTTGTTTGTTATAACATGATACCAAAATTAGCTTTCATAAAAGAGTTCTCATAAATTTTAAAAAATTATTAATAACAAAAATAAAAACAAATACCTTTTAGTTCCCATGACCTCAATATATAAAAAATAAGTTGATTTTAATTTGTTGATAAAAATAAAAGATGTTATTAAAATGAGCATATTTTCCAGAATTCTTGTCAATTAGGAGTGTATCAGTCTATTTTTTCTTATATGTTTAAAATATAATAACCATGAGTGAGGATATATAGCAATATTCCTCTGCCAAGAAATGGCTGAAAAGCCTCCACAAATAGGATGGCTGGGCATGAGCAAAGTGAGTGTTATCTGTTATTTGCTTGTTTGTTATCTGTTTTAGACATCCTGGCACTTCTCCAGTCTCTCTAGATAAAAATGGAAGGGAAGAAGACAGGAGGATCGCGCTGGTTCGGAGCCAGCCTCGCTGGCTTAAGAGACCCTGTTTCCAAATAAAAAGTATAAAATAGGTCTGGGAGTGAGGCCCGTCGATAGAAGGGCTTCCAGGAACCCCAGTACCACCAAAAAATAAAAATAAAAAAATAAATGGAAGTGAAACAGCAAGCTACTTCATTCAGACTATATGATCACAAACTTTAAAAAGGGAATATACATGTAATTACAGATGCAAACTAACCCCAGAAAGAGTGCACAACCTGTACAAAGCAAAACTGTCCATTTTTGGAGATGATTTACCATCAAAGTCTCATTAAAGCTAGGCATCAGTCAATGCATTTGGATCCATGTCACAGATAACCCAAAATGTTCAGACAAATTTTCTTACATTGACAATGTAACAATTCTCTCTAGTTGGTTCAGTCTTTTCCCATTTCATAGCTAAGTGGTCATATCACTCAGGTCTTAGTCACCAAAAGGCAGAACTCCTGTGGTCAACCAGAAAATCAGAGGCAACAACCAGATGAAGCCCAACTATCAACATGACAACAACTGCCAGCACCAGTAGCACCCATCACCACCTCCTAGCTCAGCTGATAAACCATGCAATTAACATGGCAAATGGGACCCCAACTTCTCCATTCTGTGACAGAGCCACCAGAAATATCTGATAGAGCTACAGACAAATTTTGTTAAAAAAAAAAAAAAAAACCTGAAAAGCTGTAGGCCCTGGATGACCTTCTATAGTCTATTTTCCAAACACAAAATTCTCCTTGGCCTGATTACCACCAGATTTTTCTGACTCTTCTCAACAGTGAACAAAGATGCTGTGTTTTGCAGGCAGCAGACTGTTGGACTAAGAAAAATGCCCGAGAAGAAGCCTCAATCCCCTACATAGCTCTGAAAATAAATCAAGACCATTTAAAAAAAAATTAAACAACATGTATTATCACATCATGTCAATCCCAATGAAACATGCCTTGTTTGCCAGCCAAAAATCTAGAAAAATTGGGCTATAGTGCAAGACTTGTGCATCATCTACCAGACCACAGTCACCCTACATACCACTGTGCCTACACACTTAAGTTTGCTCCCAGGCACTGAAGTGTGGTCCACATGTTTACATTTAAAATATGCTTTCTTTAATATCTGTCTGACTTTTGTAAAGCAAAATTGTTTGCCTTTGAATGAAAAAACCCAGATGGATTCAGATGCCCCAAAGATTTCAAAACTTCCCTGCTACTTTTGGAGAGATTCTGGCCTGTGACCTCAAGTCTTTTTCTTCCTGGACTCTAGGATACACCTTCCTCCTGTACTTTGATGACATCTTCCTCCAACATGGGATGCTAAAAGCTGTACCAAAAGAGCATACCAGCTGCTCACTATGGTTAAAGGGGCTCTAAAAAAGTCCAGGCCTGCCAAAAACGAAGCATTTGTAATTCACCATCCAGAAAGAACAATGACTGTTAGGGAAAGAAAATAGGAGGCAGTTAACCTATTTTTGCCAACCAGAAACTCCTCTGGGTATGTCTGAGAGTGGAAAGAGTCTGTCACATTTTGATTCCAAACTTTATTGTAGCAGCAAAACCCCTTTACAAACCCACAAAAGGAGAAAGGAAAAGAACACTTTGTGTGGGAAAACAAAAGAACAATGACATGTTTCCAACAACTTAAAAGGCAACTGCTAAAACCTTATTTTTCTCAGAAAGGAAAAAAAGAAAAAAAAATCAGCAGTCCAGGTTCTGTTCCAACAAACAATGCCAGGCTTACTGTATAAGAATTCTTAAGAACAGCTAAAGGTGTACATACCTTAAATCCAGTCATCGCCACAGAGTGATGAGCCACCAATCTAGAACTGTTGAAAAAGTGTAAACCGACTCAGGGAGGTCAGACTCAAAAGCAAACAATAAACCAGACATTGTTGAAAAAGTCACTCAGGATGTGGCAATTGCCCTGGGCATCACCTGAAAGTTGTACTCCACATATAGGCCACAAAGTTCAGGCAAAATAAATTGAACTAAAATAAACTGGATTAAGAAAAATGTCAGGTAAGGTTCAAGCCTTACCCTTAGTCCTATTTACAATTACATCACTTTTGTCTGCAGTAACATTTTTTTTCCTCTAAAAAACTTCAAAAAAAGAGGGGTAGCCTAAACTGCTACATTCCAGTTACCAATTTGGCTTTCTCTTTCACCTCTTCTTCTGCTTATACTCCGTTTAAGATTGTTTAAATGTTATTTCAGTCAGTCCTAGCTAAAATGTAAAAGCTGTAACTTTAAAGTCCAGGCCACTGTAAAACTTGAATAATGTTATTTTAACTTGTTTTGTATTTTATTAAAAAGTTTATAAAATGGTCTCAAAATATAAAATCAAGAAAGTAATAATGATAGAAAGGAACCAGTAAGTAGGAATGAGAGTAATGCATAGTCCTGATAATTTTTTATAATCATGTAAAGAAGATACATGACTATAAGGAATTTTGGTAAGGAAGGTAAAAAGAGAGGAGATTTTAGAAACAAGAATATACCTTGTATGAAAAAGTTTATCCTAAATTTGCTCCAAATAAGAAGGAAAGGAATAGGATAAAAATCAAAGGCTTAAAGGAAGTCACAGAAGGCTGTGTACAATGCAGAATGTTTGTTGAGGATGAAGCTTATTAAAGGACTATTACATGTCTTATACAATGTTTATATTTTTAAAATATTCAAAATATTTAGAGTGATATTCTTTTAAGATAAATTTTTGTTTTCTACTGTCTCTGATTTTTATGCTTTCCTTACTAAGCACTAAAGTCTAAATTTTTCTTCAACTGTGAAAGTTAATTCCTGTGTAGCTGTAATAGCTATATTTGTGCTTTCTAAATGTTAAAAATGCATACATGGATATTAGACAAAAAAAAACAGTGAGTTTAGCTATCCATGTCCATCACAGCTGCCTGAAGCTAGCAGTTCCAGAGACAACCCACTAAACTGATCACAAGAAATCTGAAAAGTCAAGCAAACTTATTCTGAAAAAGACAACTTGCCCTGCTACAGTCACACTAAAAAGCTAACAAGACAATGCAAGACAGCAGACTAAAGAGCACCATTTCTCAAGCCATAAAATTGGGCTCAAAATTTTATAAGTCCTTCAAGACTGACTTTATTAATATGATATATGATCTAGCTACAACACTCTTGGTAACTGAAATAAAAATATTATAGTGATACATGCATGTCTATGTTTATAGCATCATGATTCACACAACAGCCAAATTATAGAACTAAACTACATGTCCATCAACAGATCAATGAATTACAAAATTATGGGATATATACACAATGTAATTCTGCTTAGCCATAAAAAAATAAAATTATGTCATTTGCAAAAAAATAGATAGACCTGAAGAACTTTAAGTGAAGTTAGCCAGTCACAGAAAGTGAATGGCTATATTTTCTCTCATATGTGGAAGCTAGGGAGTAATTGGGATACAAGAAGAACTTAAGATAATGGAGAGGAAACTCCAGTGGAGCCAGGGAGGTGATCTAGGGCAAGTGGGAGTGGGGGAAGAGGAAGAATCTATGAAGGAAACATTTTCATTGACGTTATGTACATATATGAGAATACCTATGTCAACCTCGATATCCTGTATGGAATGAGAGGGGAATGGAGAGAGACTTGGAGAAAGCCAACCAAGTGCTGTGTGCATGTATGCCACCGTCATTATGAACTACATTTTGGTGTGAGACTGAATGTACTGTTAAAAGTATAAAAATAAATTTAAAAAATTTAAAAAGTGCTGGGGTATAGTTTAGAGGTAGAACACCCTTAGGTTCAATCCCTAGAACACACACACACACACACACACACACACACACACACACACACTATATAATTTCTATGACAAAGATAAGAGTATTTGAAGGACATTAGGCATAGCTTCCACCCAATGTATTCAATAATTTTAGGTGGCTCTTATATGCTAACAATTATGTTATAAATTCTTTTGATAGATTATTCAGTCACAAAAAGTTAAAAATTGGGTGCTTTTCCTAATATGGGGAAGCTAGAGAGAAATGGGTCATAGGAGGAACTCTAGACAAATAAGGAGAAACCATAGATAAGCAAATAAGGTGAGGTAACTGAGGGGAATGAGAGGGGGAAGAGAAAAATTCTCTAATGTACATGATGTACATTCATACATATATCAAAGTCAATCACTAAGAGAAGGGGGGAAGGAAAGGGGTGGGGATTGGGGAAGGATCAATTAGTAATGTGTGCATGTATGCCTCTACCATCTCATACCTCATTAAGATGTATGAGTACAAGGCAGCAATAAGAATAAATATAAACAGGTTTCTAGCTTTCAAAAAACCATGGTCTTTTTTCTTATCTAAAAAGAAAAAAATGCTTGTTTATATAATGTAAGGAATAAAAATATGGGCTTTGGAGTCAGACCAATTAGATCAAAAGTCTTGTAACTCATGATTTTTACAGATACCTGCTATCCTATTGCGTTGATATAGCAATATTTACCGGTCTCCTGTTGATAGGCATTTTGTGTTCTATCAGACAGTGAGAGAAGACAGTGCCACACAGAGCATCCTTTTATCCAGAGCCTTAGGTACTGATGTGGTTATTGACATAGAAACTCAAAGCAACAACCTCCAGATCACTATAGTAGTCTTCCAACTAGTATATCTGTTCTGTGCCTAAACTACCAGTGATCTCTCAGTTCCCTCAGATCAAAGGCAAAGTTGTTCTCCAGCCTCTAAGTCTCTGAAAATTGCTTTCCTTCACCTTCAGGGTCATGTGGCCCCATGTCCTACCACTCCCTACACACGCACTTCACTCCAGACCCTCTACCCCCTGTACCTCAGCACTGCTCCCTGAATCCCCACCAGCAAACTGTCACCCTAATTGTTTTTGTGATTTGCTGATTTTCCTACTCAGAACTCTTTTCATGTTTCTCTTACATCTTCCAGCTCTTTACACAAATGTCGCCATCTCAGTAGAGCCTTTCCTGACCACCCACATAAAGCAAATAATATATTTTTCCCAAAAGCAGCCCTCCTTATTCCCCTTAACTTACTGTACTTTTTCCAGAGTATCAGTCACCATCTGACACATTCTGCATTGATGTCTTTATTTCTTGCTTCCATTTCCACTTTAAATAAAAGTAGAATACATGAGGAGAATAAATTTCTTTTGTCACCGTCATATTCTGAAGAACAAACACAATGGCTGGAACATAGTGTTCAGCAAATTTTCTTTAAATTAGTAAAATAACAAGAGATTTTCAAAGTTTGGCTACTTGCTTTCAGACTAACCTTCCCAACATGTTATAGCATCTTACACTCTTCTGCAATATATGAGAACAGATGTAACTAATTCCTCACACTTTCATCAATATTGGACATTATCAATCTTCTATATATTTTATTGTCAAAAGCACAGGTGCACCTTTTATCCAATGAATAGTCAAGCTTTAATTTACAGCCCAATATATGTATGTAATTTACTTGGATATATTCCTAAGACACAGTATGCAGAATTTAAGCAAAAGCAAAGCAGATAATTAAAGTCTCAGAGTCAGTATTCTTAATAGTTCATGCCTGTGGGTTTTTTAAGTCGAACAATTAAAATGCAAATCAAATACATCTCCAAGGGGACTTATCTAAGACCGTAATACTTTTGCTACAGGAAGCAACTTTCAGCCAGCACCATCCTTACATGAAATAGGTCACTTTTTGTCAGGTATAAAAGAAAGAATGAGGGATATGAGAGGTTCACTCATTGTAACTGTCCTCCTGGAGTTCTTTCAAGAATATGCTTCTATGACAGATAAAGGGAATTCAGAGGCTGAGAAGCGCTCTGCTAAGATTTTCAGGAGGCATTGGCATAGATCCACATGAAAGATAAATATGAATCCACAAGGAAAAATAGGATATGGCAGAATGACAGTATTCTTCCTGTGACATGGAAGTCAACAGGGGATGCAAATACAGCCTGTTGAATAGTTCCTGAAAATGACATATTAAAGGAACATCAAGCAATTGAAAGAACTATGGGAAAATTGGCTTAGAATATAAAAGAAGACAGTCTGAGTGTAGACATATTTAAGACATGGATTATCCTTAAAATTTTCTTGATGTTCAACAATGAATATCTTTTGTGGCATTTACTGCAAAGAAAATGGCATAGATAAATACCATGTGTGGCACAGAAATAACAAAGTCCAGTCACTTTTTGTATGCTTCTGAGTTAATACAATGGAAGAATAAACTTAACACGCTATTCAGACATTCTTTTAAAGTGATCATTTTCTCTTTTATTTAATAGGATTATTAAAAAGTCAAATAGATGCCTTTTCAAATTGCAAATAACAGGTGTCCTACCTATAAACATACAAAGTACTTCAGAAATTCACTAAATTCTCTATTTGAAAGATTGATTAAGGTAGAAAGTAGAGGCATTAAAATTTTAAACTACTGCTAGACCACAGGAGATGGGGATCAGCTCAGTGATGTTGCCACCAGATGGCAAATGCAGGTCAATGCAAGATAATGCCAAAATAATTACTCCTCCAGCCAGGAGCCAACTCAGGAATGTGTTCTGAGAAATAATCATTCTGCTCACTACACAGGGAAAGGATACACACACACACACACACCACATCTTTGGAGAAAAATAAATCTACAGAAGTAAAAAATGATCACTAGGGATAAGAACATTCTACTGGAGTGATTTAAAGGAAGAATAATTTTTAGATATGCCTATTTAGAAGAGATTTCTATAAAAGTAATTAATAATAATAATAATAATAATAATAATAACATTAATAATAATGTTTACCTTTTAGAAGCAGTGTATTCGGCCTTTTGTCAAATGCTTTCAGAAATCTATTCCCTTTCAACCCATGACAACGCTGTGTCCTTGATTTTATTACTGATTTTATCTCACAAAGGAAAGGGAAGGATCAAGAGGTAAATTTCATAGCTTATGAAACATGGACCTAGGATTCACTCTCGGGTATTCTGCCTTCAAGATCCACTCTTCAAAACCACACTGTGTATAAGATCACAGGTTGCATGTAAACATCTAAAAAGTGCCTATGTTTGAATGCAACTCCGTTTGCTTTCTGTTTGAATGCAACTCATCTATGTAAGCCTACTGCATGATGACAGCGTTGCTCTGTTTACCTAAAACTCAAAGACTCACTGATCCAAACATTTAATTAGCACTTACTATATCACAGAGTATTATAATAAGCACTGGAGAGATGACAGTTTAATTGCAACACAGGAACAGTTTATAGTGCAGAAGGAAATAAAATATGTAAATAAATAATTGTAGCACAATGCAGAAAGTGACATGACAGCAGATATATCCCAAGTGTAAAGCATTGCTGGTTTATCACAATTTTAATGCACTTCCATCTCGTCAATGATGGAAAGACTATGAGGAAGAAAGGGATGAGGGGTAACTGGAAATATTAGAACTTAATATCAAAGACATTGAACCATAATTCATAAAGAAAACTATAAAAAGCATTCAAATATAAAATGCGGGCTATGGAAAAATAATTTTCCTTGTATTAAACATGTACAAAACAGTTTATCCAGAAGATGTGGGAGGTAGGTAGGCGATGTACTCCACTAAGAACTTCTGGAAATGAGTGGAGACTGCAAAATCAAATGTAAAAGGAAAACAACATCAGCACTCTACTCTGGTTGACATGATTGTTTACCATGGTGATATTAAGTTGACAATTCTCAAACAAGTAGACCTGGTATATTGGAGTAAAATATGAAACTAAATGGGGAGCCAGGTTTTTCACAATTGGAGTGATAGATGAAAGATAAACATGGTGACAAAATTTGAATAATCTTTACAATAATGGTTACAGATTGAAACAACAATATGAACTCCCACTTACTTTAACCTAGATACAGATTGAAATGCTTACATATATATGTATATACATATATAGGTATGTATATATGTAAAATTAACATATACATACATATCTCCTCATTCACTCAATTACAAAAATCTAAAAAATACAATAGCAATAAAAACACCAAAAGCCCAGGTCTTCATTTTTAATAAAATTCTTCCAAGGATCTCTGGAAAATAATGTCTGATTCTCAGACTAGGGCAGTAAATATACAAGATGAGTCTAGAGGGTCTTGTACTAAAAAATAGAATAAGTGAATAAATTAAAATCCACATTAATAGACATATGCCAAAATAATACAAGAGTCAACAGCAAGAGTTCCTAATGGCCAAAGTGGGAATGATTCGAGC
This sequence comes from Muscardinus avellanarius, assembly GCF_963383645.1. Taxonomy (NCBI): domain Eukaryota; kingdom Metazoa; phylum Chordata; class Mammalia; order Rodentia; family Gliridae; genus Muscardinus; species Muscardinus avellanarius. The sequence continues at coordinate 15,111,322 of NC_137793.1, forward strand.
AACAATTAAAGCTATATTGGATTATAAATAAAAGAATGAAATAAATTTCCATAAATCAGTAATAACACAAATAGCGGAGAAATAATAGAGATAATAGAAATAGAATGAGAAATTTCTCATGCAAAGAGTGGCAAATAACTTTTAAAGGCACTCTACTTTCAGGGAGGTGGAACAAAACTCCCTGCCACTAAAATGTAGACTATGCATAATTGTGTCCTTCCAAAGAATACAAAAAGGAGTGGGGAAAGAATAACTCTGTAGTAGAGAAATTCAGACATTACTTCAGCCAAACAATCAAGTTCAACATCAATGATGATGATGGATGTAAACAGAATTACTCATATTGTGACATGATGACCATACTAGTTCACATCTGTGGTCTTCTCCCTAAATCCTCATAACTTCAGTCTATTGTGAGATAATTACAGTATAAATCATAACTGAAGAGCAGTCTACAAAAATTCATAACTTTAGTCTACTCAAAGCCACCAAGGTCATCAAAAACAAGGAATGTCTGAGAAGCTGTCACAACCATCAGGAGCCTACGACGACAAGAGGATTCAATGTAGTATAGTAGCCTAGAAGGAATACTGAAATAGAAAAAAGACTTTAGGCAAAAAACAAGAAAATCGGTAAAATATAAACTTTAGTTGATAATAATGTGTTCATTCATTGGTTCATTCATTGTGATAAATATGCCATACTCATGTAAGGAACTTACAAGATGTGGAGTTTGTACTCTCTTCACAACTTTTGTACAAATGTAGAACTACTATATATTTAAAAGTTTATTAAAATCTATAACCATTGCAGGAATTAAAAAGGGTCCAAATAATGGAAGAAAGAAAACTGAACTATTTTTATATTGTGAGCTTCTTAAAATGAAAACTAGAAGACCCTTATTATGTACCTCCACCTAACACTAAAAACTTAAGTATGCCAAGAATTCAGACATGGGTAAGATGGACGTGTATTCACAATGAATAAGATTACAAGAGAAGAGTAACTCTCTAGTAAATTTTAAGAGAAAGAACTTCTGAAAGAAAATTAGACTCAAGAAAAGCACTGCAGGACAAACTAATCTGACATTCCTGAAGTGGAAGAAATTGGTTTTATTAAAGGATAAGATTGTCTTTCTGCAAGGCTATCTCTCTTTCTCTCCATTTCTAGGAAGGCTCTTTCTTATTTCCTTACAAAACATTCTAAGAGATGGGCCTAAAATGAACTGCCAAGGACTGAATAGAGTCTGGCCAATTTTCACAGCAATTGAACAAAATAGGATCACAGAATTTCAGAGATGGTCAGAATCACCAGGGTCAGCCCCTCATTGTGAGGAAACAGACCCAGAGAGATCAGGTATCTTGTTCAGAAAACATGAATAGCTGGCAACTCAGTTGACTTCTGAACTGTTTCCTTTGACTCTAGGGATGAGAATTTTCCAGTGTATGATACTGGTGATAACAAATAGCTGTTACATGTTACTCCTGGCAGCCATTCCCTCCCCAACCACAAATTCTGTCATTCGCTGTGGTTGTGGTTCTCTGGTTCGTTCTCTCTCTCTCTCTCTCTCTCTCTCTCTCTCTCTCTCTCTCTCTCTCTCTCCCTCCCTCCCTCCCTCCCTCCCTCCCTCCCTCCCTCCCTCTCACTCACTCTTTCATGATTTTCCATCAAATGTTCTGTTTTTTTTTTTTTTTCTCAAAAAGCCTTCTGCACAGTCAGTCCCCCTTGCATTCCCTACCAAAGGTAAGAATTGGCATTTAAGAATCAACCTGAGTTGGGCCCCATGGTGTATGCCTATAACCCCAGTACTTGGGGAGGCTTTTTCATAGGAGGATTACAGGTATAAAGCCAGTTTCAGCAAGTTAGTAAGACTCTCAGCAACTTAGCAAGACCCTGCTTCAAAATAAAAAAATAAGATAGGGCTGGGGGTTTTATCTTAAAGTTTAATGTCCCTGAGCTCAAATCTAAATACAATTTTTTTAAAGAGTAAACTTATATTGCATCCCTGAAAGACAAGAAGTTGTACTATTATATAGCAGCTGTGCCCTGAGGTGGCAAGTTATTCCTGGAACTGGGACACTCAACCCTGTGTTGTAATAAACTAGGAAACTTCATTAACATAACATTTGCTTATTAAACTAGAACCAATTAAAAGTAATCAGACAAAAAAAAGTGATCCGTTTCTTCTACTATATTAATTTAATTTAGATGAGAATTAGCTATGCTTTGAATTAATCATGACAATGGGGGTTGGTTAAAATGGTTAGGTTTTCTAGTCTATCAATTTTAAAACTAAGATAAAGAAAAAAACAAAAGCAGTTCAATTTAAAGAAAAGTACATCTTTGAACTTCACAATAATCAGATACTGAGCAGACGCAGCTATTTTTCCAACTTAGATTCTAATTAGTTTTCTTCATTCTAGGACTGATATGCATTCTATAAACTTGCAAATTTAGCAATTATCTGTAAAAAAAATAATCTTTTCCTTTAAATAACTTGGGAGTTGTCTGCTGGGACTAAAAATATCATCAACAGATAGAGAAGTGTTTAAAAATGAAAAATTTTCCCTGCACTGAAATGTACTTAGAAATAAGAAAAATCTGGGCTTATCTAAATTATTTCAAAATTGCATCATTTGACCATGAATTTCAAACATATTAAACTTTCAAAACCTCAAAGAAGGAAGAAAAATGCCAGCAATTGATGGCAAGAAAGTGTAAACTTTATATTATTGTAATGCTTCACAAACTGCAAAATTTTGAATTTCAGAGCAGGAAAAGATCTTTGCAACTACCTAATGTGAATCAAGTATTTCACACTTGCACAACATTCCCTGTTGAGTTTAAGTAATTCTCAAGCAGGCACAGGGGCTGATATTAAATCCTGGGGCATTGCCTATTCGCTCAGAGCTTGCCAGCTCTTAGGTGCATTCAGCCCTTCAAGAGTTGCCCTTTTCAGAGCTGGGTAGCTGTCTCCCTTATATAATATAAAACCTGTTCTCCCTCATCCTCATCTGTGTTTTCTCAATTCCATTTACCTGAAAATTCAAGGTGATGTACTTTGGGATCTTTCCTTTTTTCAGAGAGCCTAAGATTTGACTGTTTGCTTTCTAAACTGAAGCAACTGCTCTACAGTACAACACAAAATGTATTCATTTTCCTCTTAAAATAAAGCAACACTAAGGAAAGTGTGTTTTTTTCAGACACAAGATAAACTAAAAAAAATAATGAAAGTGAATACCAATTAACAATCATGTGAGGTAGAAAACCCAGAATGATATCAATACCACAGTTTGCTTAGTAGTTAAATAATCCAGGTGCCTGAATGATATTTTCTTTTTCTTTTTTTCTGTTTTTGTGGTGCTGGGAATGGAACACAGGGGCATTTTACCTCTGAGCTACACCCCTAGTCCTATTTTTTTTATTCTTTATTTTAAAATAGGGTCTCAATGAGTTGCAAAGGGCCTCACTGAGTAGCTGAAGCTGTCTGTGAACCTCAATCCTCCTGTTTCAAGCTCCCAAATGCTGGGATTATATGTATGCACCACCATGTCCTGCTCAAAATGGTATTTTCTCACATTTAAATTCTGTTTCTTCCACAGATTAGCTTTGTGAACTTAAAACCAGTGCTTTTTTCACATTCTCATTTTCTGTAGTGAAAGAGAGGTAGAAAATGACAAGAAAGAG